>NC_142932.1:43374361-43434361 GCF_046866305.1 Octopus bimaculoides | reverse complement strand
TGCCTGTGGACCAGAGAGGCTAGAGTATGTCCTTTTGCGATTGAGAGCCAATGTCATTCAATTGGACCTTCTTTGGGTAGGGTCAAGGATGTCTTTGTGCATTGCAGCCGCACCATCCCATCCATTGTGAGTCCCATTTCAGTTTTGTAGAATGTCAGCAGCTGTTGGAGGTTGGAATATTTTCTAATTCTGAATAAAAGGAGCAGTCATTGGGATAAAGTCCTTGCTATGTTAAGGACGTGCTTTGCCAGGAGAGATTCTCAGTGATAGTATGGCCTAAGATTTAATAGGTGTTTATTAGTAAATTAGGATAAAGGGTAAAAACCCCCTTCGGCCATGAACAACCATGGGATTGCACCTAGAAAGTTAACCTTTAAGGCACAAGCCCAGGCCACGTTGTGTATAGGAGACTAGCAGATGTCCATGAATACCAGTCTCCCCTCTCCACACCACCAATGTTATCCAAGGGAAAGGCAAAGGCCAATACAGCTTGGCACCAGTGACATCGCAACTCATTTTTACAGCTGAATGAACTGGAGCAAAGTGAAATAAAGTGTTTTGCTCAAGAACACAACACATAGCCCTGTCCGGGAATCAAACTAACTACCATGTGGCTGTGAACCCGACACTCTAACCACTGAGCCATGTGCATTCACATTAGTAAACTAGTAACAATATAATGTCATACTGGTGAACAAGGGAAAGAATTTTTTCAAACAATTATTTATCAGCAGAAATAAAACTTTTGTTTTGTTACAATGAAACTTGAATAAAAGCTAGAAAAGAATTTAATTTCACAGACATCATTTTCTAAAAGTCACTCAAGCAAACCAAAATTTTAAGTCAAAGAATATTTTATAATTAATTAATTCTGAAGATGCAGGAGTGACAGAACAGAAGATGGCCAGGCTGAAGAACACTCCATGTTAGTCAATACATATCAGTAAATGTTAGCAAATGGTAGCATCTCACAGTTGAACAATACACATATATTTAGATGTAGGTAATGTTCTACTATGAGATGTGATTGCAAGTGATAACATTTGAGGCAAGATACTTAGTGAAAGAAGACATTGGATGAAGACACTAGCCCTAAGCATTAGTTTTTACATCATACTTTATTTCTCCATACATCAGTGTACACTCCTTCAGTTTTTGCTTCCAAAAAGTAATGCAGCATATTATGTGCATGGTTATATTTGAACTGTGACCACATAATTAGTGCTCCGAATTCATTATATCATAACTATAGTACATGATTATGGCATGAATTGGACAATTTTTCCATTAATGTCATAAGTTATAGGATAGATTAAAACAATCCAAAAGCAGTTGCAAATCAGAGTAAAGGCAACCTTTTAGAATTACAAGATTATGATTAGAAAAAGATGCCATTTTTATGCAGTAGCAGATATACCTTAATTGATAATGTAGTCCAAAATATGTCACTTTTAAAAGAAAATGTTAGGATAGTCATAGCTAGAATGCCTTTGGTCATAGGCCTGCTTGGTGAGAATTTATCCGGGGGCTAAATATCAACCACAATTCATAGTTTGTTCAACAGGATATTTTAAGAGATGAATTCAATAACACAATAAGGTACAGGCAATAGAATTAAAACAACTGGCATTTGAGACATCTGCTTGTATGTCTCTGTATTTGATTGTCTCTTTTTAAAAGTTTGCACACAAGTGGTGACAATAAACCCTTCTGTATTTGTCTGTCACTGTGCAGCCAAAAATGTTGCATAATGGAATTGAACTCAAAACCATATGGTTGCAAAGTGAACTTCTTAATCACACAACCAAGTCTGAACCTAAATGTGTATGCAATATTATACATAAAGGTGCACACAAATGCAAATTATACAGCTACTGGTAGATTCATATAAATAAAACAGGAAAAGTGTCTCAGACAAAACCTTAACTACATCCATGAGCATGCAGAGCAACATAATGCTTTTCAAATATCACTGACCATAATGTATGTATATCATATTACAAAAATGCATGCAAATACTAACTACACATGGAGAGGAAAATATATTTTTGCTTTAATTCAATAACATCTTATATTCTTTATATTTTATTTGTCTCAGCCATGCTGAGGTACTACCTCAAAGGATTTCAGTTGAACAAATTGATTCCAACACTTATTTTTAAGTTTGGTATATATTCTGTCAATCTCATTTGCTGAACCACTATGTTACAAGGATGTAAGCAAACAAACACTAGTTGTCAAGCAATGGGAGTGTGGACAAACACTGACAAAAAGACATGAACACATACACACACATGTGTGCACATGTGTGTGTGCGTGTGTGATGGACTCACCTGTCATAAATGATAGAAGTTCCACAAATCTTTTGCCAAACTACCTGAACAGATGGTTTATTTATAGTGATCAAACGTTTGAACTGTACATTAGCTCACGCCCTCCATCAAATTGACATTACCTGTACAGGTGCATCATGTGCCATAAGTCAGGTGTCAAAGGGATCACAGAGCAGTGTGAAATGAAATGTTTTGCTGAAGAACACAATGCACCACCTGGTCTAGGAATCAAAACCACGATCTTGCAATTGTAAGTGCAATATTCCAATAGCAGCCTCCTATAGAGTTTCCATCTCCCAAATTCACTCTCAAGGTATTGGTCAGCTTCAGGGCTACAGTAGAAGACACTTGTCATACAGGTGTTACACAGTGGTACTGAACCTGAAACCACATGATTTCGAAGCAAACTTCTTAATTACATAGCTATACCTGTACTTATGCTTGTTAATATTCAATGAAATATTTCATCTTATTACATACCAGAATAAGAGGAGACAATGATGCTGGCAGAGTAGAATTACCCATTTAATGATACCCTGATAGTTATGAGATGGTATCAAAACGTTCCAGGACTAGTTGTGTTTAATAAAAAAAAAAACTTGTATACCTCCTCCTTCAAAATAGTCACCTTGTGCAGCAAATACACCAGTCCCAACACTACTGCCAATTTTGGAATCTGGCCTGGAAGTAGTTTTCCATAAGTGAGTCGAGGACCTTCTGTGATTCGCTCTTGATCTTGACAATGATGCATTTTCATCTTGGGGAAGAGATGGAAGTCCACAGGTACTAAATCTGGCAAATAAGGTGGGTGCAGAAGCAATATTGTTTTTGGCAAGAAACTCACGAGTGAGGAGCACTCAGTGAAGAATCCAATTCTTCAAGTTACACAGATCCAATTGCTTTTGCTGAATGTCCTCTCTCAAATGTTTCAAAATGTTGTAGTAGAACTTTTGATTGATGGTCTGGCCCTAGGGGATGAATTCTCGATGCGCAATACCACATTTCTGGGGTTGACGTTCATGGCAGATTTTCTTGATCGTTCATAGTCTTTCAGGGATATTCTTCCTCTTTTGAAGCACCCATGCCACTCAAAACATTGCATACAACCCATTGCCTCATTGCCATAAGCTTGCTGAAGCATACTCAATGTCTCTGTTGCAGACTTCCCAAGTTCAACGCAAAATTTCTCAGCTCTTTGTTCCTGTCCATGACGAAATTGCAGACTACAACAAAAGCAAAAACACAAAGTTCACAACTTGTGGTGTAAACACGGCAATGTAACTCAGCACACAGTTTCATGAAGGTCCCTGCTTGCTCTCACTGCATACACAACTCTGTGCCGCCATCCTGTTGGTGCACAACAGAACTAGTCCAGGAACATTTTGAGACCACCTCATATTGTTCAATTTTGCTACCTCTTAATTCTTCCTCAATATCCTCACCTACCACCCCTACATTTTTATTCTTTTATTTTTCAGAATATTTTGTCAGTTCTTCTAACAGTTTCCAGAAACATCTTGACTCTATTCATTTATTTTTTTTTTTTTATTTATATATTTGTTTATTTTACTGTTTTTATTTCTTGTTTTATTAAATTTTATTGACTCCTGACAGGTTTTCAAACATGTAATTAGCGCATTGGTGTTAGTAGTAGTAGTAGAAGTAGTAGTATCAGCAGCAGCAGCAGCAGTGTTGGTGGTGATGGCGGTGGCAGTCGTGGGGGGTGCTGGTGCCACTGTTGGTGCAAGGGTAATGATAGTAATAACAGTAATAATAGCAGTAGTTGCTGCATTACAAGTGGCAGCGGTTACAGTGGTGGTATTGGTAGTAATTATAATTATTGAAGTTGCAGTGGTAACTATAGTACCAAACACAGTGTATTGTAGCAGTAGTGGTGATGTTAGTTAGTGTTCTTGTTGTAGTAAGGGGTAATAGTAGTATTAATAATTGACAGCAGTAGTAGCATTACTAGTGGTGATGGGAGTAGTTGTCACATAGTGGTATCGATCATCATCATCATCATCATCATCATCATCGTTTAACGTCCGCTTTCCATGCTAGCATGGGTTGGACGATTTGACTGAGGACTGGTGAACCAGATGGCTACACCAGGCTCCAGTCTGATTTGGCAGTGTTTCTACAGCTGGATGCCCTTCCTAACGTCAACCACTCAGAGAGTGTAGTGGGTGCTTTTACGTGCCACTGGCATGAAGGCCAGTCAGGCAGTACTGGCAACGGCCATGCTCAAATGGTGTATTTTATGTGCCACCCACACAAGAGCCAGTCCAGGGGCACTGGCAACGATCTCCCTCGAATGTCTTTACATGTGCCAGGAAGTGGACGCTGGGCACAGGTGCCATCACGATTTCGCTTTTGCTTCCCCCCACAGGTCTTCACAAGCCGAGTTTCTCATATATTATTTATGAACAAAAGATTTGTTTGAAAATGTAAGACGAGGTCAATGAATTAATGGTTTACTGTATATACATTGGGTGGAGAAATAAATAAAAGAGAGACAGAGTGAAAAGAATGAAAGAGTTGTTTAACCCTAGATCTACTTTGATTGAGCTGACCAGAGGCGTTCCAACCATGAGTATCCAGTCTTATTTTTGGTAAATATTAGTGGAATTTCACTTCAGCTTTATTATTATTATTTTAGTTTCATCACACATCCTGTGACCGCTTCAATGACTCTCTATCCCATGTGTCTTCTCTGAAATAACTAGGATTACATTCTCCAAAGTGTGTTGCCTTGTTTAAGATGGTAAGGTGGGATTTAAAGGTATTCCAGCCAGGACCATCCTTCCTTTTGTAAGATGTCTCTCAAAATTTCAGCCTGGACCATCTTTTTTTAAGGACGTCTAAGAATACATTATCTATTGTGTCTTGCCTCTTTTCTAGTCTGTAGGATGTGATATGAGAGAAATTTTGGAAGTTTAACCCTTTAGCATTCAGATTTTTCTGTCAACTGTAATGATTAAATATCCACATTGTTTTGAATTAATCATGTATTATCTCATAGCTATGACATCATTGAAAACTGATGTCATTGTTTATTTCATGTTAATTCATGTTATTTGCACCGTTGGTGATGGCCTGTACCCATATATGCATGTATATATATATATATATATATATATAAATATTTAAAAAGATAAAGAGAGCAATGCTAAAGTTGGAAATATATTTTATATTTCCAACTTTACCATTGTTCTCTTTATCTTTTTATATATTTATATATACACATGCTAATACACGACTTATAATCCTCAATCCTGTTCATACAATGACTGGGGCATAACTAGTGGGTATACAGCACTTACTCAGTATTACCTGTATCCTTTTGGGTTTGGTTAAATCCAATACCCTCCTCAACCTTGTATATATATATATATATAATTTACTATTTATTATATATATATATATATATATATCATCATCATCATCATCGTTTAACGTCTGCTTTCCATGCTAGCATGGGTTGGACGATTTGACTGAGGACTGGTGAACCAGATGGCTACACCAGGCTCCAATCTGATTTGGTAGAGTTTCTACAGCTGGATGCCCTTCCTAACGCCAACCACTGCGAGAGTGTAGTATATGTACATACATATATATACATACATATATATATATATATATATATATATATATATATATCATATATATATATATATGTATATATCATATAAACAAAAACTGGAATTTATGGCATTAAATTTAAAATAATACCACAAAAGTCTTTGTTTTGATACATCCATACTCTGCGACTGGTATACTTGGCCAAGAATTCCAAGTTGCACAGATAGTTTTCTCCTAAAAGATAAAACATCTATATTCATACAACTGAAACCTGGTAGTTTCAGAAGTGCTTCAGGAGGGTACAGCTGAGAATGTAATCCCTTTTATAAATAATGATATATACATTTATAACTCTGCGCGTGTGTGTGTGTGTGTGTGTGTGTGTGTGTGTGTGTGTGTGTGAGAGAGAGAGATCACAATCGTAATCATAATATCCAATTTTCCATGCTTCCACATATACATACATATAGTGAAAACATGGGACCCAGTGGCTTGGATGTGGCACCACCCACAATCACAATCACCATTATTATAATTAATCACAATCATCATCGTTTTATGTCCACTTTTCTCTGCTGGTATGGGTTGGGCAGTTTTCTGATGCAACATTTTATGGCCAGGTACTTTTCCTATAGTCAGCCCTATTAATCACCTCCTATGACACTTGGGAGATGCAAGTGTACCAACATATAAACTGTAATATTATAATAATCATGATTATCTTATGATAATGGTAATTTCTACTAAGATAAGAGTAACTATTATTATTGTTGTCGTTATTGTTATTGTTGTTCTGTGAAAATAGTATTTTGTAGTAATAGGTTGACTCAGCAATGACAGTTTGTCTTTGGAAAAATCAGGGGAACTGCCACTCTGTAATAGCACACCTGAAGCCAGAGTAGAGAGGGAAAAAAATGGGTTGGAAAAAGATGGAAATGAAGAAAGAGAGACAGAAAGAAAGAATTTTAAAAAGTAGTAAAAATTAAATTTTAAAAAATTATTCTTTTTTAAATTTATATTTATTGCATCCTCCATTACCTTTTTAATTCTTTTCTGTTTTTTTTTGTTTGTTTGTCTTTTTGTTTTTCACCTTGTCAAATGATGTATTTTGTCTTGTAAATAAGAGAACCAAGAGAAATAGATAGAAAGGAGGCGGGAGTAGTGGTGTGAGATAGAAAAGTGATTAAGGATAGTAAGAGAGAGAAAGAGATAGATAGGATAAGAGAGGGAAATAGATTTAGGTGAGATGGGTAGACAGATAGACAGACAGACAGACAGACAGACAGGCAGGCAGGCAGGCAGATAGATAGATAGATAGCCTGAGTGACTGGCAGACAGAAACAGATAGGGGTGATAGAGTAGATTTGTCAGTGTGTGTGTGTGTGTGTGTGTGTGTGTGTGTGTGCACATGTTTGTGTGTGGGGGTGTATTTTCATGTATAGGTGTATGCATGTGGTTCAGAATGTGTGTAAAGGAATGAAACCAAGGGAGACCAAGGGAGAAAGGCTGTAAGAGAGTAATATGTGTGAGGGGAAAAAAACCCCTGATGAATTAGCAGTTGGGTAGAAAGGGGAAAAAAAGGGTAGAAATAAGGAAATAAAGACACTGTAAGTGTTAAACAAAGAGACAAGGAGAGGGGGAGGGAGGAAAGGCGGGGAGGACTTTGAGAGGAAGAGTGTGAGTGAGATTTGAGCTTGACAGTGTTGCAATAGAAAGTAAGATAGTTTGGAGAAAGAGAGTGGAAAACTGAAGTATAATGGTGGGAAAAAGAGAGAGTTTATGTGTATGGGAGAAAGAATATGAAGATGAATAGTGTGATGAGAAAGAGAGAGAGAGAGAGAGGAGGGAGGGAGGGAGGGAGAAGGAGAGAGAGGAGAAAGGACATAGACACAGAACGTCAAATAGACAGAGATGAAGATAGTATGAGTAACTGAGTAAGGTACCTCAGATTTATTGTAGAGGTTTCATCTAACAGATATGTGTGTGTGTGTGTGTGTGTGTGTGTGTGTGTGTGTGTGTGTATACATATATATGTTTAGAGAGGGATAGAATATTATGAAGAGAAGACACACATGCAGAAGAAGAAGCAGAAAGAAAAAAGCATGTGACATACCATGAAAATTTAAATACCTGGAAGAAGATGGATGTTTCTTTGCAGGATATAATGGCTTTAAGCTGGTGGAGAGGACAAAGAATGTAGAGAATGACTATTTTTACCAAAGTGTCCTCATCAAATTACTCACAACTAGTTTAGTTTTAAAGTGGTGGTGGCGATGATGGTGGCAGCGGCGGCAGTAGCAGCTTCTAATTTATGCACAACTCCAGCAGTTTTGAGGGAGAAGTTTAGACAATTCCATTGACCCCAGTACTTGACTGCTTCTTAATTTTATCAACCCTGATGGAAGAGCAAAGTTGACCTCGGTGGGATTTGAACTCTGAATGTAAAGCGTTAAAAGCAGTGCCACAGGGCATTTTGTCTGGTACTTTAATGAGTCAGCCAGTCCAATAATGGTTTCAAATTTTAGCATAAGACCAGTAAGTTTGGGGAAGGGGGGTAAGTCAATAACATCGACCCCAGTATTCAACTGGTACATATTTTATCAACCCCAAAAGGATGAAAGGCAAAGTTGACACCGGTAGAATTTGAACTCAGAACATAAAGACGGAGGAAATGTTGCTAAGCATTTTGCCCAGCATGCTAATAAGAAGAAAAAGAAAAAGAGAGAAGAATGATGACAGACTCTCCCATCAAAGATGACATATGAGTGTTCAGTTGTTTTTTTTGTCAAACGACCTGTACAAATGACTTGTCTGTAGTGATCAAATGTATGCACCATACATTAACTCGCTCCCTCTATCAAATTGACATTGCCTGAACAGGTGCATGGTGTACGTCAGGTGTTGAAGTGATCACAGAGCAATGTGAGATATGTTTTGCTCAAGAACATAAAGTACCACCTAGTCATGATCTCACAACCATGAGTACACCACCCTAACCACTAGGCCATTTGTCCTAACAACAATAATAATAATGATAATTTTTTTTTCTATTTTTTTGTTGTATTGCTTATTTTTTTTGAGGGAATAAGAGGACTTTGATTGCATGAACCTCAGTATTTTGGTGATGGTGGTGGTGGTGGTGGTGGTGGACTCACTCGTTGAAGACGACATATGTGTCTTCAGCTTTTTTTTTTACCATATGACCTGCACAATTGATTTATTTATGGTGATCAAATGTATGTGTTGTACATTATTTGCTCACTTCCTCCATCAAATCGATGTTGCCTAAACAGGTGCATGGTGTACCACATGTCGGGTGTCAAAGTCATCACAGAGCATTGTGAGATAATGTGTTTTGTTCAAAAACACAAAGCACCACCTGGTTTAAGATTTGAAACCATGATCTCACAACCATGAGTGCAACACCTTAACCACTGGGTCATGCATCCTAATGATAACAACAACAACAACAACAACAACAACAACAATAATAATAATGATAACAATAATAATAATAATAATAATAACAATAATAATAATAATAATAATAATCTTTTTTTGTTGTTTTGTATATTTTTTGAGGGAATAAGAGAATTTTGATTGCATGAACCCCAGGATTTTACTGGTATGAAGGCGAATGGAGTTTTTGAAGGAGATTGGAATTTTGCATTTCTTTGAAATTTGTAAATGTCTTTTGAAAAAGACTCAAAACTTCTGGAATGCACCTTGTAGATGGACATAGCTCAGTTAGCATTTTTAATGATCATCATCACCATTATTGTCGTTGTTTTAACATCTACTTTTTCTCTGCTTGCAAAGGTCAAATGAGAGTATATAGGGGTAGAGTTTCCTTTTGTCATATGTCCTCCTTGCCACCAACACCCCACTTATTTCCTAGCTAGGTTAAAAATCTCCCAAATCTGTTGAGCAGCAAACAGCCTGGATATATTTTGCACAAAGCACAGGAAACAAATGATGCCATATGAATATGATTCTTTCTTACAAATATCTCATGACATATCTAGAGGTGTCAAAAAAGCCCAGCTGTGCTTTCACAGTGGACTGCAGTTAAACAATACCATCAGTGAACCCATTATTTAGAACCAGCAAGCCAACACACATGAATATAAAGAAAATACAAATTCAACTCATGCACACAAGCACACACATGTACATATGTATGGATATACCTATGTACATACAAATGTACATAAGTGCATGCACACACGTGCACATGCACACACACACACACACACACACACACACACACACACACACACACACACACACACACACAGTGCCTAAATACCAATCTTGAGAAATTAGGCTTCTCAAAACCAGAAGGGAGAAAGCTGATTCAAAGACTACAGATCCAATGCAACACTGGAACTGTAAAAATCTGTAAAACTTTACAGAAGTTTATCATTTACGTATATATATGAGCATGTCTAGACATGCAACTACATGCATGAGAAGACATATATCAAAACAAAACATACAAATTTGCACATATACATACATTCAAAAATACCCTGTTGATGTTGTTGATATTCCAATGAAGGAGCTTTGGATCTAGGTTAGAAACTGGCTCTTACTCTATTGGCAAGAAATCTAGAAATAAAATTGAATAATCACACACACACACACACACACACACACACACACACACACACACACACACACATAAACAAGGTTGTCTTTCAGTTTCCATCTATAGAATCCACTCATAAAACTTTGATTGGCACATTGCAGCTATAGTGAAAGATACTTGCCCAATGTGCCACAGAATGAGACTGAACTTGAAACCATGTGACTGGGAAGCAAACTTTATAACCACACAGCCATGGCTGCACTTTAATAATCCTTTCTATTGTAGGTAGCACAAGGTCTAAAATTTTGGTGGAAGGGGCTAGTCGATTATATCAACCCCAGTACTTGACTGACTGCCACTTATTTTATTGATTCTGAAAGGTTGAAAACAAAGTCAGCTTCAGCCGAATTTGAACCTGAATGCAGAAGTAGATGAAATGCCACTAGGCATGTTCTCTGGCATGCTACCAATTTTGCCCGCTCACTGCCTTGGCTGCACTTTAATAATTCTTTCTCCTATAGGCACAAAGCCTGAAATCTTGGGTGAGGGGCTAGTCAATTACATCAACCCCAGTGTTTCACTGGTACTTAATTTATCGACTCCAAAAGGATGAAAGGCCAACTTTGAAATCCAGTTGAGGATAATTCTTCTCAGCTAAGTGACAGCTTGCCACTCATTAATTACAGGCTTTAATTGCACAGAATGTCTTCCCCAACAAGGCAAAAGTCAACCTCAGCAGAATTTGAACTCAGAATGTAGTGACAGGTGAAATACCACTAAGCATTTTGTCCAGTGTGCTAACGATTCTGCCCTCTCACTGCCTTCGCTGCACCTTAATAATTCATTCTACTATAGGCACAAGGCCTGAAATTTGGGGCTACAGGACTTGTCAATTACATTGATCACCAGTGTTTCACTGGTACTTAATTTGTCAACCTCGAAAGGGTGAAAGGCAAAGTCGACCTTGGCAGAATTTGAACTCAGAACAGAGTGACGAGCGAAATTCTACTATGCATTTCTGCTAGCTCACTGCTTTGGCCGCACTTTAATAATATAAAATAATAACAAGTGCGAAAATAGAAACTGTTTTTAACGTAGGCACAGGACAGCTGTTTGTAATATAAGAACTTGACATGAAATTGGATGGCAGGTGGGTGGTATTAATCAATTAAACTACCCCCAAGACCTGACTGGTACTTTATTTTTATCACACCTGGAGAGTTGAAAAGGCGTAGTCAACCCCCAACAAGTTTTGAACTCAGAACATAAATGGACATAACTAAATACCACAAAATATTTTGTTAATCACTCTACCAATTCTGCTCTTATTATTATGCACTCTTAATAACAAAAACAATTTATAGCAACAACTACAACAATAATAATAATAACAACAACATAAAGCAAGAAAACACATCACCACAAAAACCTGTCAATTAACAGCGAAAGTCATAAAGAAACATTTACATTTTGCCATTTTTTCGTTTTTCTTTTTTTTTTTCTATTTTAGCTTTTGTTATTTAAAATTTTTTTGTATTTATATTTTTGAAAAATTTACAAAAAATTTAAAAAAAACAACAAAAACTCATGGTGATGGGCCATGTTTATATGTTGAAGCAATAACTTTTGTAATTGTTTCTTTTTTTGTTTTTTATTTGTTGCAATGCTTGTATTTTATGGTAGCTGGAAAATTAGTTTGACGCTAAAAAAAAAGCTTAATGACAAAAACCAAAACAATAGGAGGAAGAAACCTATCAAATAACAAATGTGTGCTTTGAGGGTGAAAAATATCATATATATATATATATATATATATATATACACACACATATACATATAAGGTTTTATATATATATATATATATATATATATATATATATATATATATATAAAGGTGGAGCTTGGCTGAAGATATAAACTACTTGATACAAGTATCACTAAACTCATAACCAGTAAATGTATTATATGACCATGGTCATTATAGTTGTTGATTTGGTGGTGGCAGTGGTGGTGGTGGTGGTGGTGGTGGTCATGTTGGTGATGATGGTCATAGTAATGGTATTGCGGTAGTGACTGTGTTGTATGGTTGGTTGGTTGGTTGGTTGGTGATTTAGTTGAATTTATCTTTGCAATATGCTTGCGTTCTTGTATGCCTTTGTGTTTGCACTTACACATGATTGTGTGTACGCATGTATGTGTGCACATCGATATATATATTCATGCATTCTATACAAACAACTATCTATATGTGTGTGTGTGTGTTTGTGTATGAATATACATATGTTGAGAGACAGACATAACATAACAGTCATAAAACATATAATCCACATTTGCACACACATTCTCAAACACATACACAAAACTAACAAAGGCCAGAACATCCACTTAAAGCTATTAAGCAATTCATTTGATCTTAAAGAGCCCCAATGAAATTGATATAATTTCCATGTATTTCATTAACTAAAAACAAAAATCCATATATATACATATACATATACAATTAAAGAAGATAAAAAAATAAAATAAAGAATTTCTTAAATATTGGTTAATTTTTCAGTTTTTAATTTTAAAGGTTTGTGTGAAGTGTTTAAAAAAAAATGAAAATTATAGCACAATACCAAAATGTTATATATATATAACAATTATTACTGTGATATTTTAAAAGTATTACTATTCTCATTATTATTATTTTTATTAGTTTGAAGATGTCCATGTCCCTAATTGTTTAGATTAGTGTTAAATACCAATTCTCACTAGAGGCAAACAAGCAACGTTGAAGCCTTTGATGCATTCCTTTTACTGTGTATTATTAGAAGTAAGCTCTTTGCAGACGGTAGAGAAGGTTGACATATCTCTTTGTCTTTCTTTCTTTTTTGTTTTTTGCCCCATTCTTGAATTTAAAAACAAAATTTTTTTTGCATGAAAATAAAAATTTTAGAAAATAAATTTTACCCAATGAAGGATGGAATAACAGCAGTTAGTAGAAGGCCTAGGAGGGAAATTAATAGATGTTATTGCCTGGGTTGTGGCATAAAGAAATTCAAAGACTTAGTTTTCAGCAACATGAAGGCAGTGGTAATAGTAATAATTATCATTATTTGTATCTTTGGTAGAAGTTGATAAATTTGGAAGAAGTGCAGTCAATTTAATTAACCTCCAATAACTGCACAAGAATGAAAAATAAAGAATTCTAAATAAAATAATGCAACACCTTGATGATAATAACAATAATCTTTTCTACTATATGCACAAGGCCTGAAATTTGGCGGAGGGATTAAGTTAATTACATTGAACCTAGTGTTTCACTGGTACTTAATTTATCGACCCCAAAAGGATGAAAGGCCAAGTCAGCCTTGGCAGAATTTGAAATCAGAACGTAGTGACAAGCAAAATACCACTAAGCATTTTGCCTGGCATGGTACCGATTCTGGCAGCTTGCTTTGTTATTAATAATAATAATAATAATAATAATTTTCCCAGATGCAACACAAGACAGTGACTCTTATGGCTTCTGATCTTAATTGATTGGAAGTGTTAACATGTGCATGTTTTGTCTTGGTGTAAAAGATGGGCTACAGCAAATATTCTGCTCAATACCACAGATTTTCTCATCAGTTGCTTGACCTTAACCAGTCCAGCATGTCCCTTAGTGGCTGACAATATGTTCATCTCTGATCACGAAAATGCGTTTTGGGGGAGCATCATAGCCATTTGTTGAGAGAAATTCTTTGTGGGTAAAAATAATTCATCTCTGGAAGTGTTTTATTCATCATGTTTAAAGAACCCTTATTCAGGGACCTTTTGAACAGGATGGGATACTCAACCTGAAGAAAATTCTGATTGGGCCCTATCTGCAAGGTCATCACTGTTCATTTTAATGATATCACCAGGTCATGCACATACAAGTTATAGTTATGTTATAGTTATGATGCATGTGCTTGGTGTACTCTTATCAGACATGTAGCACCCCAGCATCACTTTGATGGCTCATGCTATTTTCTCACTCAATAATAATAATGATAATAATCCTTTCTACTATGGGCACAAGGCCTGAAATTTTGTAGGAGGAAGCTAGTCGATTGCATCAACCCCAGTGCTCAACTGATCAACCCCGAAAGGATAAAAGAAAGGCAAAGTTGACCACAGCAGAATTTGAACTCAGAACATAAAGATAGACAAAATGCTGCTAAGCATTTTGCCCAGTGTGCTAACAATTCTACCAACTCACCACCTTGATAATAATAATAATAATAATAATAATAATAATACCAACAACAACAACAACAACAACAACAACAATAATAATAATAATAATAATAATAATAATAATTCTTTCTACTATAGGCACAAGGGCTGAAATTTGGCGGGGATGGGGTGATTTAATTACATTGACCCCAGTGTTTGACTGGTATTTATTTCATTGACCCCAAAAGGGTAATAGGCAATGTTGACAGAATCACAAACTTGGGTAGGAAAGAAAATAGTTGATTATACTGACCCCCACCTTTGAATGGCAACAGATGACTCCAGCAGGATTTGAACTCGGAACATATATAATAACAATAATTATTATCATTTCTGATACAGATGGGTATAGTTGATTATGTCTAGCCTTGGATTTGACTGCTAGAATATTTTATCAAAATTCAAAATGATAAAAGGTAAAATTGACTTCAGCAGAATTTGAACTCAGAATACAAAACCTTAAACTATTTAGTTTCTCCTTTTCTACATTCTAATTTCCCACCCAACAAGTGCATACTTGAGCAGGCTTGGCCATATTTGCCACTCTCACCCAATTTTCAACAAATTTACAGGGTGGTGGGGCAGAAATTTCCTCTTCAAATGATACATGGAAAACTTGTTGAGGGTTTGATTAAAAAGTTCCAAATTTGTTGGGGAAGATATTCTGCATAATTAAAACCTGTAATTAATGAGTGACAAGCTGTCACTTAGCTGAGAGGAATATAAGACAAAGTTGGCCTCAACTGGATTTCAACATAGAATACAAATGTGTAACACTATCATTTTGCCCCTGTACACATGCATACACACACACACACACACACACACACACACACACACACACACACACACACATACATATATCTGTTTAGTGTTGACTGCCCCAAAAAAGAGTGCTCAATATCATTGTAGAGAAAAATGATATTTAATTTTGATCAAGTCAGCTTCTTGCTACTATGAGTTTCGCCTGTAGGTGCACAGGTTCCTCAGGTAAGTTATTATGTGCTTGAAGAGCTTGTGCACCCATGCACCCACAGGTGAGAGACTGATTTGAGCTGAGCAGCAAGAGTCTGACTTCACCAAAATAATATATATATATTAATGATATGAAACCAATGGGTTTTTTTCTAAATTGTTATGTTATACATACAAAATTATAAATATATATATATATATATATATATATATATATATATGTTACTGTTTGTTTTTATGCCCAGTTATAATAAAAACAATTTTACATTAATCAAATGGGTCACTATACTTTTGTAGAGTACAAATTTATTATTCTTAAACAAGAATGTTATTAACAATGGCTTCAAAGTTTTTTTATTTCTTTATTGCCCACAAGGGGCTAAACATAGAAAAGACAAACAAGGACAGACAAAGGGATTAAGTTGATTACATCGACCCCAGTGCGTAACTGGTACTTAATTCATCGACCCCGAAAGGATGAAAGGCAAAATCAACCTCGGCACAATTTGAACTCAGAACGTAACGGCAGACGAAATACCGCTAAGCATTTCACCCAGCGTGCTAACGTTTCTGCCAGTTCGCCGCCTTCAAAGTTTCTGCCAGCCATGCCATTGTTGGACTGCAATGCATTAAAGTTAGTTTTTCCTTTATATAGTCTCTGTTGCATTAAAATGTTCCTCAGGTGTGTGAGTTTGAGTGGAGTTGTAATTAGATTTTTAGGGTTGGTTGTTATGGAGAGGTGTTTTGGAGAAATTTTTATTGATTAAACTTTGGGTTTTGTTATTGTTTAGAATTTATTCATGTACATAGAACTTTGTAAACAAGTGTGTAGGTGTTTCCTTTTTGTCAGGTAGACACGACGTGTGACAGTATTTTTGTGACGTTTTGTATTATTGGATTTATTCCTTTTGCTTTGACAATGAAAAGGTCAAAAGTACAAATTCCTGTGTGTGTGTATGTATGCATGTGTATATGTATACATACACATAGGTACATTCATACATACACATAGGTACACTCATGCATACACAAATGATATATATATATATATATATATATATATATATATATATATATACATCATTCATACATACACATAGGTACACTCATACATACACATAGGTACACTCATGCATACAAAAATGATATATATATATATATGTCATTCATACATACACATAGGTACACTCATGCATACACAAATGACATATATATATATAGTAAAAGAAGGGGAGGCAGGAAATCCAGGTGAATACCTCAGTCAGCAGTCCATTTAAAATCCCAGCTAACAGGAAGTATAGAAAGGAAATAGCATCCAGTTAGTCCAAAAACATTCTACACAAACTAAAAATCCAGGAAAGGTACTGATTATAAGAACAGTACATCCATTATAGAGTATAAAATTAAATGATCAAAGGAATAAAAGTGGCAGTATTACATTTATTAATCAGATACAATCATTTTGATAAATGGTGGAATTATTACATCAATCGACATCCTGGATTAAACATATGGAAATTATAAAAGTTATATAAAGATTACATAAGTGCATGCAATATTAAATGAAAATGCCACCAGTCATTTTTTCAAGGCTAGTAACAAAGGTAAAACATACGTACATACATACATACATACTCTTTTACTTGTTTCAGTCATTTGACTGTCGCCATGCTGGAGCACTGCCTTTTAGTCGAGCAAATCGACCCCAGGACTTATTCTTTGTAAGCCTAGTACTTATTCTATCGGTCCCTTTAGCCGAACCACTAAGTTACAGGGACGTAAACACACCAGCATCGGTTGTCAAGCGATGTTGAGGGGACAAACACAGACACACAAACATATACACACACACATATATATATATATATATATATATATATATATATATATATACATATATACGACAGGCTTCTTTCAGTTTCCGTCTACCAAATCCACTCACAAGGCTTTGGTCGGCCCGAGGCTATAGTAGAAGACACTTGCCCAAGGTGCCACGCAGTGGGACTGAACCCGGAACCATGTGGTTCATAAGCAAGCTACTTACCACACAGCCACTCCTACGCCTATACATACATACATACATACATACATACATACATGCATGCATGCATACATAAATACATACATACATGCATACATACATGTAAATATGTCTGTGTTAACTACATCCCAAAGATGGAGCCTTGTATCTTTGTTGGAAACCAGCTCCCTGCTCAGTGGAAGATTTATAATGATTAGAAAATAGAAGATATATACATATAATCATCTTCATCATTATCGTCATTTAACGTACGTTTTCCATGCTGGTATGGGTTGGATGGTTTGACAGGAATTGGCAAACCAGAGAGCTGCACCAGGTTTCATTGTCTGCTTTGGTGTGTTTTCTATGGCTGGATGCCTTTCCTTATGCCAACCACTTTACAGAGTGTACTTGGTGCTTTTTATGTGATACCAGCACTAGCAGGGTAACCAAGTAACTTGCAAAACAAAGGCCTCTCAACTAAGAGGGAGAGTGGAAAGAAGTGGGGTGGCTATGCGCAAGTTAAGAGGTTAAAGTATAATAGAGGGCTAGAGATAGGTGTCTTACTGTAGAGGAGACACTTGGCTACCCCAGGAGGAAATGAAAGGAGACAAAGGAGAGAGAGTTAGAGAGAAAGAGAGAGACAGACAGACGGACAGATAGACAAAATGTGGGAGAGAGGAAGAGAGAAATAGATGGTGGAACAGTGGTGGGGAGTATAAGTGGTACAGAGGAGATAGAGGAGGATATTCCATAAGAGTGTGAGGGGAGATGTTTAGAGATGGAAGAGACGTGACTGTAGCAAATGGTGGTGAGGGAAATTGGAGTGGCTGGAAAGTGGTATGGTAGATAAGTGAGGGCATGGAGAAAGCGTGTGTAATTGTGTGAGGAACAGTAGAGGGGCCTGCTGTGGGTAGTGACCATGAGTGGTGGGATGGGGCAGTTTGGGGGAGATGGGTTTTGGAGAAGTTTGATAGAGGATAGATTATGTATGTGTGTGTGAAGTGCAGCATGGCCATAAAGGATGTATGAATGGCTACAATTTTACTTGATGTGTCTTTACAAGCACAGCAAATCACCAGCAGTCTTGGTCAACCTCTTCCACAGGTTCCCTCCACAGTTAGAGATTGGCACTTCTTTATGCACCTGTCCTCATCCATATGCATCACATGA
This sequence comes from Octopus bimaculoides, assembly GCF_046866305.1. NCBI lineage: Eukaryota > Metazoa > Mollusca > Cephalopoda > Octopoda > Octopodidae > Octopus > Octopus bimaculoides. The sequence goes on along the minus strand of NC_142932.1, from coordinate 43,415,442 downwards.
CCATACCAGTGCAGTCTTCTCTTACACACCATAACTGATGCTTCTTATGCACAACTTTTCTCTCAAAACATTTCAACTTTGTTGTACAAGCACACTAATACTACACATCCTGCAGAGCATGCTGACTTCATTTCTTTCAAGCCTTTGCATGTCCTCTGCAGTCTCAGCCCATGTTTCACTGTCATGTAGCATAGCTATCCATACATAGGCATCATACAATCTGCCTTTCAATCTGAGAGAGAGGTCCTTTGTTACCAATAAAGGTAGCTTTCTGAACTTTCTTTGCCCAGCTTGTTATTTTTCTGGCAATTACACTTTCAGAGCTTCCTCCTCTACAGCTAATTTGGCGATCTAGATTAGGGTTAGAAGTTGTCTCCCACTTCTAAGCCTCCACCCCACCCCCAAACTCTCAGACATTTGGAGAAGTTTATTTCTTGTACATTCTTAGTGTTTATTGTACCAGCACATCTGCTATATACAAAGACTACTTTCTCTGTTAACCTTACTATGACACCACTACACCTTAATGTGTGTATAATTTGCACTGGGTTCACCATATGAAATTCCTACTTACACCTTTTCTACATATCGAGCAGGGCCATCTCCTGGTGGGATTGATTGGTGATATATCTACTTTCCAGCTTAGTAGAACTTTGGCCCTTTGTTTCCAGACCTTGCTTCCACAGCTGAAATCTCTTTTCTAATTCTTGAGATCCAGTTATAATAACAAGGTCATCAGCATATAAGAGTTCCCAAAATCAATTAGTTTCAAATTCCCCTTTTATAGCCTAGAGCACTATGATAAACAAGGGGTGACTGAGATCCAGTCTTTATTGAACTCCTATTCATACACTAAATTCATTGCTATACTCATTACCGACTGTCACCTTATTGACAGCATCCCTGTACAAGGCTTGCACAGCTCTCACCAACCAATCATCTGTCCCTAGCTTCTGCATTAACTACCAGATGAGGATTTCTTTATGTCAATAAAAGTGAAGAACAGAGGTTTATTTTTGGTTAAATGCTTTTACAGCAATTGCCTTACTAGGAAGACAGCATGAGTAGTACAAAAGCAAAAGGCATCTCCTCTAGGCTAGCTCTCTTTCTAATTAGTTGAGCTATGAATCTCACTGTAACTTTCATGACCTGGTCTAGTAATTTGATACCTATGAGAGGACTTGAGAGATAGAAACTAAAAGAAGCTTGTCATATGTATATATGTGTGTATATCTATGAGTAGTACGTGTGTGTGTGTGTGTGTGTGTGTGTGTGAGTGAAAGAGAGAGAGAGAGAGAGAGCTTCTTAACTACACAGCCTTGTCTACATAGTCTGGTTAAGATGTTCACAGAAGCACAGTAACTATATGCAAAAGGCATTGAGCCTGATAGTCTTAGAATCTACACTGAGTTTGACACAAGATCAATGCTTCATAAAGGAAGATGGTTATAGATGTTTAAACTGAGCTCAGTATATTCCATCTAGTTGTTAACTCTGGTAGGACGAAGAAAGATCAAAGCTAATCTTAATAGAGTTGAACTCAGAAGTTAATAGATTTGCACTCAGTACTTAATGGAGCTGAACTCACAACCTGACATATCAAGACAGCATCTATATAACTGCAAACTAGGAGTTCTCTATTGTCGTGGTGGTTATATCAATTCTGCCTTAGTCAATAAATGATAACTATTAGCAATGGGGATGATGATAATAGTGATGGTGGTTGTAGTGGTGGTGGCGGTGGTGGCTGCTGCAGCAGTGGTGGTGGTGGTTTATAAGTAGGAGGGAGGTGACAAGGATGATGGTGATCATGATGATGGAGGTGGTAGTGGCAGCAGTAGCAATGACAGCAGTGAGTACTACACAGGTATGATACCTCAGAAACAGGAAGTGCCATTCATGCCTTGCTTTAGGATATTGGCAACCTAAGTGAAGTAGTTTAAGCTAAGAGTCAAAATCAAAAAAACACCACAGACACCACCAACAACAACAATAACAGCAAAAAAAAAAACTATGTAAAATGAAATAAAAACAAATTGTTTTATGTTTTTTTTTTTTAAATAAAAAGTATTCTGACTGATATTTTTTAATTGAAGACTTGCATTGTTGAATCACTGGATAAAATTTACTGAAATGTCAAATTGTTGGAGAACCAATGCCTTGGGGTATGCTGGCTTTATTAGACTTGCCTATGCATATTTATATATCGATATACATACACACATACATCCATCCACATATATATATATATATATATATATATATATATATATATATATATATATATATACATGCATACTTACACACACATGCATATATGTTTATATGCATATATATATATATATATATATATATATATATATATATATATACACACTTTACGCTCTATATTGTTATTTGATGGTTGGTGTGAAAGATAGTAGGAATAAAGTAAAAATTTAAATGATTAATACTAATTAATTTGAATATTAAAAAAAGCCCCATTATAATTATTTCTGGTAAAATCAGTAGAGCATTGGAAAGAGAAAATTATTTGTGGTCTCTTAACTATGTTCATTTATGATCTGATTTCAAATCTCACCAAGGTAGATTTTGCATTTCATAATTCTGGGACTCACTAAAATATATATTGATCAGGGGGTTGAGGACTAGTATTTTAGACCTTGCACCTTTCTTAACCCCTTTAGTATTTAAACCAGCCAAATCTGGCCCAAATATTCTATCTGTTTTATGTTCAAACGGACTGGATCTGGCCTCTCACACCTCGTATAATGTCATTCTAAATCTAAACGACCACATCGTCGCAATCTTGAAGTTACAAGAAACATTAGCATGTCAGACAAAATGTTTAGTGACAGTTCATCTGTCTTTAGATTCTGTGTTCAAATTCTGCAAAGGTCAACTTTGCCTTTCATCTTTCAGAGTTGATAAAATAAGTATCAGTCAAGCACTGGAGTCAATATAATCAACAGTCTCCGCTTCCATGTTCCAGGCTTTGTGCTTTTAGTAGAAAGAAATATTACTGTTACTAGTGGGACCTGTGGAAATTCCACAGAACGGAAAAAATTAAGAGGACCTATTTAAGAAAGAAAGGATGATTTGCCTTTTTATAACATTCATAGTTTGACTTTCCTTAAATATTCTTGACGTTCATCTACATTCATTGCCTCACGTCTCTGTCAGTGTTGTCTTTTTCCTATTTTCATTATATTTTCTCACTGTTCCTTTGTGATCCGTGCTTTATATCTACACATCCTTTCTCAGGCAGCTTGCAACCACGTTTCTTGTGAATCCTAAGTTTGGTTGTTATGAATGTGAGTAAAAATCCAGATTGATAGAGTGGAGCAGGTAAAATCCAGGCTACATATGTTTCCTAGCTAGCAAAACCTTAAAAGTAATAATTGCTCAATGAGGAGTACTCCGCTAGCTACTCATCAGGCTGAAGATACCTTAATTAATTACACACACACACACACACACACACACACACACACACACACACACACACACACACACACACATACACACACACACACATACACACACACACAAAGAATTCAACCAGGAAAATAAGAACAATGCCCTGTCCACTTCCTGCCCATATTAAACTGTCTGTAGTAGGATTATTGGAAGTAACCTTCTGAATCTTGGAACATATCTCAAGAGGAACATATATCTCTCAACTATATTTGTGCATTTTGATCTTTCCTCCTCAGCACCATTCTCCATCCCTTCCTCTCTCACTCCATCCCTTTCTGTCTCTGTCTCTGTCTCTCTCTCTCTCTCTTGAATATTTTATTCCCCATCTCTTGCTTGTCATTTTTAAATTTGTAAGTTTTATACATTGCAATATCTTTGAATCCCAACAGAAAAAAAAAAGTTAAAATTATTCAAAAACAATGCACTCGCATGAAAAATAGTGTTACAATCACATGCCACAAAATATCTTAGGAAAAAATAAAAGCATAAACCATTCCTTTGAGACAATAACAGTTTTATCAACAGAGATATAAAGGCAAATTCCAAGGAGAAAGAACTGAACAGAAAAATCTGTATTTCAGATGTCTAGTAATTTAGCCTCCAGTCACTGGATAACAAATGTAGAAAACAACAGGAAAAAATTACTGTGATGTATTTTTTATTTGCTTTTTTAATTGTTTCAGTCATTAGACTGTAGACATACTGGAGCACAACCTGGAAAAGTTCAGTTGATCAAATTGATTCTAGCGCTTATTTTATAAGTTTGATACTTATTCTATAGGTTTCTTTTTGCTGAAGATATAAGATATAAAGATGTAAATGAACCAATAGCAATTGCTAACTGGTGAGAGACAAGCATAAATGGAAAGATACATGCACACACACATATACAAAGAGCTTCTGTACAGTTTATGTCAACCAAATACACTCACAAAGCTTTGGTCTGCTCAGGGCTATAGTAAAAGACAGTTGTGGTTGTGAAGTTAACTTCTTAACCATACATCTATGACTGTGTTTATTCTTCTGAACAAAGAAGGCATGTTTGAAATATTAACTCTTTAATGGTGAAATTAAATTTCATGGTTGTTCGTGTAAAGATGTTAAATACTTACCATAAAAATAGAATTGCTATTTTCTGCAAGTAACGTTACTTTGATAATCTTGACATATCTCAACAATAAAAAGAAAAAGTTTCAAAAAGAAAAAACAGTTTCAATAAAAAGAAAAACATTCCTCAACAAAAGATAGATTGGTATATAAACTGCTTCCTGCAGTTAGTCACAGTGAAATTTTGAGTAGATATATCTGATTTCTGCTGTAAAATGGTTAAAATTCTTTAATCCATATGCTCTTAAACTGACAACTATCAACCCTTTAAATGTGAAATAAAATTTCATGATTATTCCAGAAGTGATGTCAGAATTGGTATTTTATGTAAGTCACATTGTCTTTATAATATTGATAAATCTCAACAGAAAAAATAGTTTCAAACATGACATTCCTTAACAAAAGATAGATTGGTATATAAAACTGCTTCCTGCAGTTAGGCATAGGGAAATTTTGAGAGGATATATCTGATTTCTGCAGTAAAAGAGTCAAACTTCTTAATCCTTTAGCATTCAGATTATTCGGTCAAATATAATACTTCATTATACAGTTGTTTGGTATTAATTATACATCACCTAATAGCTGTGAGATTTTGATGATTTGATTATTTATTTTTAGGTTGACATTGTAGAACAGGTGTGAAAGACCAGATTTGGCTTGTTTGAACAGAAAAAGGTAGAATATTTTGGCTGGATCTGGCCAGGTTAAATATTAAGGGGTTAATACACTGACTCTCAAACAACCTCAGCCAGATATTTGTGAATTTCTTTTGTTCCTTACCACCTTTTTGTTAATGAAATGATAAAATGTTTGCATACATAAAAATTGTTTTTTTCATTTTATCAAGCTTCACTATGGGATAAGCCTACAACCTTTGACATTAATAAATTATTATTCAGTTCTATTTTTAAGAGATGAGGAATTATGTACATTATTTACATTATTTACATTTGACAGATATTTGTCCTCATCTTGTTTGTTGTTAACACAACGTTTCGGCTGATATACCCTTCAGCCTTCATCAGTTGTCTTGGGGAAATTTCAAACCTAGGTTCTCATTTCTAAGGTATTTTTCTATGTTATTATTATTATTATTATTATTATTATTATTATTATTATTCAAGTCACTGCCTGGAATTGAACTCAGAATCTTGGGGTTAGTAGCCCGTGCTCTTAACCACTATGCCATATGCTGGTGGGTATATCAGCCGAAACGTGTTAACAACAAACAAGATGAGGACAAATATCTATCAAATGTAAATAATGTAAACAATGTAAATTATTATTGTTCTTGAAAGTTGTTTTTTATACCTATCATGGACTACTCAAAGCTTACACCTAGATCCTTGGATCTTACAATTACACATCAATATATATATATATATATATATATATATATATATATATATATATATATATAACCATAAGTTCATTTACAGGAAACATTTTTGAATAGGCATATAAAAGTTCCTATTCTATTATGCTGTCCACAGCCTAACGATGCCAACTGGCAATAGCAGATTTTGGGGTTGCACCGAGCTGTGCCAATATAATGTAGGATAAATATAATAATGATAATAATAATAATAATAATAATAACAATAATAATAATCCATGGAAGGAATTTATAAATATTTTAATGCATTGTTACATGTGTTTCCACAAGTCACATGTTTCTTACAATCATAGTCTGTATTCCTGGGATGATTCTAGTACAGTCCGTATATCTGTGGACATCAAATGGATCATATTCTTGCATTCATTTCTTCAGGCATTAACGTTGTATATAGCATTAATGCTGTACACACACACACACACACACACAACTTTTCCATACATCATCCTGTGATCCACATGAACACATCATTGGTCATGTTTTGTTGGGGTCATCATTAAGTGTTTCAGGTCTTTCAACACCAAACACACTCACCCAGGTGACTTAGCCAGGGTTGGTCAAGCCCCCCCCCCCCCACAGCTTCTGTCTAGTTATCATTACACCTGGTAGCATTGCTCCTTCTAGGGCCTGCACCTCCTGATCTATACCCACCCTGTGACAACCTCTGCTGCCTCCACACTCAACTTGATGCCTGATAGTCTTCTGCCTACTTGGCCACTGTGATTCCAAGCATAATGAAGCACTGCAGAGGAACTGACCTGCAAACTCTCTGCATCATACTTTGTTGGGATCACATTTTGCTTTGGCATAACACCACTAGCTCAGCATATTTCTTCCTCTTTGTCTGACTTACTATTGCATGTGTGTGTTTGCAAACAGACACACGTGCACACGCACACATATGTAGCTCTCCATTATCATCATCATTTTAATGTTCACTTTCCTATACTTGCATGGCTCAAATAGAATTCGGTGAGGCAAATATTTTCTGTGAACAGATGCTCTTCCTATTGCCAAACCTCACATATTTCCAAAGAAGGTAATACTTCATCATGACTAGACAAATTTTCATGAAAAATTATACTTAATTGACTGTTCCTTACTCTTCTCCCAAAATAGTAGATACCTCGGTCCATCATGAAAGGTCAAACAATCGGCTTATTTATCCCACATGCTTGTGTTGGATAAATAAAATATTAATAATGCTAATTGTTTCCAATATTGGTTGAAGGTTAAAATTTGTGAGGAAAGGAAAATTCAACTGCATCAAATCCAATACTTGATGGGTATTTCATTTAATCAACCTTGGAGGGATGACAAGCAAATTTACTAGGTATTTTTATCTGATTCTCTAATGGTTCTGCAAATGCACCACATTCTCTTTTACATGTTTTAGTCATTTGACTGTGGCCATGCTGGAGCACCGCCTTTATAGTCGAGCAAATCAACCCCAGAGCTTATTATTTGTAAGCCTAGTACTTATTCTATCGGTGTCTTTTGCCGAGCCGCTAAGTTACGGGGATGTTAACACACCAGCATCGGTTGTCAAGCGATGCTGGGGGGACAAACAGACACACAAACACACAAACACACACACCAACCACTCCCCCTCTAACATCTCCGTTTTTGGCCTCGCCCTGCACCATGGGTCCACTCCCTCGCGACTCCACTTGGAACAGCGCTATATTTTTAACCTTAGATCATCTTTCCCCTTCGGACTCAACACAGCCCCCTCCTCCTTATGGCTCTCCCCTTTACGACAATGCAACACTTTTCTTTATTTATTTATTATTTTTTATTATTATTATTATTTTTTTTTTTTTACCCCACCCCCCTCATCCACTTTACATTATATCCATTATTCACTTTTTTATTACAATCACTACAATTTTCCACAATTTATTTCATCTCTTCTTACACGCACACATACCCACACACAAAAAATACACGCACCCATACACACACATGTATGCACACCTATCCCCCAACACACCACACACACACAACACACATGCATGCACTTACACGCTCAGATTCGCCCACACACATGACAAACATACATGCGCACCCTCACACACACATATAGACGAACGTACATATATACACACACACACACGCACAATGGTAGAGACACACACCTTACACAGCCCTACACACACACAGACACACACACACACCCATATATACGTGCACACCTACATACACGTACATACACAGCCGCATACATATGCACACATACACACAAAGGCGGTGAACTGGCAGAAACGTTAGCACGCGGGCGAAATGCTTAGTGATATTTCGTCTGTCGTTACGTACTGAGTTCAAATTCCGCCGAGGTCGACTTTGCCTTTCATCCTTTCGGGGTCGATCAAATAAGTACCAGTTACGCACTGGGGTTGGTATAATCGACTTAATCCGTTTGTCTGTCCTTGTTTGTCCCCTCTGTGTGTAGCCCCTTGTGGGTAGTAAAGAAATAACACATACACACACAGGAGTGCACACACAAAATAACACACATACTTGGCACACATCCTTACGCTCTCACACACACACATAAACACATACATACACATACACACACGCACACACACCTCTCACATACACAAATACACACATACACACACGTACACACATACACATATACACACATGCACACACACACACACACACAGGAACGCACATATACACAACATACACACACACACACGCACGCACGAAAACATACACAATATACACATACACGCGCACACAAAAAATATACACACACGTGCACATACACGCACATGGACACACACATACAGACACACATAAACACACACGCGCATACACGCACACGTACCTAACACTCACAATCCCACACACACACGCACATCCACACACATACACACACACACGCACACACCCACATACACATACACATGCACACACACCTCTCACCAACACAACACACTCACACAGACACGCATGCAATCACACACACATGGGCATAAACAACACACGCACATACAGAAGCAAACGCACACACACACACGTACACAGCAATGCACATATACACAACATACACATACACAAAAGCATACACATACGCACACGCGCATGAGCAAAATACACACACACACGCACACGTACCCAACACCTACAACCCCACACAAACACACACATACTCAAAAACTGCCTGCTGACCTTCTACTGACCATTGTCCATAAGCACCCACTAACTATTCCTGCTACTAATTCCTTCCACTACGTCACACACACACACACACAAACACACACATACACACTAACAGATATACCACCAAACCACGCACACACACACACGCACACACACACATACATACGCACATACATGGCGGCGAGCTGGCAGAACCATTAGCACACCGGGCGAAATGCTTAGCGGTATTTCGTCTGCCCGCTACGTTCTGAGTTCAAATTCCGCCGAGGTCGACTTTGCCTTTCATCCTTTCGGGGTCGATTAAATAAGTACCAGTTACGCACTGGGGTCGATATAATTGATTTAATCCGTTTGTCTGTCCTTGTTTGTCCCCTCTGTGTGTAGCCCCTTGTGGGTAGTAAAGAAATAACACACATACATACGCACACACACGTTCTGTTATTACACACACACTTGCAGACTCTCGCACATGCACAGATATTCACCTCCCTTTTTCACTCTCCTGTCTTAGAAAGAACTTTTCCTCCACCACCTCCTTTTCCGGTCCTTCCACAATGTAACCTCGTGGGCATCGGTGCCAATTTTCTCTTCCTCCGTTTTTCCATTCTTTGAACTTTCCGTCTTTCCGACGAAGGGCTCCGCCCGAAACGTCATACTCTCTCTCTTTCCTTTCCCGAGCGTCCAATAACACTATTCGTATCACGTCCTCACTTTGTTGTTTTTTGTGTTTCTTTTTAACTTATATATGTATATATATATATATATATATATATATATATACATATACAACGGGCTTCTTCCAGTTTCCGTCTACCAAATCCACTCACAAGGCTTTGGTCGGCCCGAGGCTATACTAAAAGACATTTGTCCAAGGTGCCATGCAGTGGGACTGAACCCGAGACCATGTGGTTGGTAAGCAAGCTACTTACCACACAGCCACTCCTACACTAATGAATGTAGTAAGCTAGCATGAAAGAGTGTAAGTGCAAGAATGACTATTTAGGTGAAAAAAAGTGCATTTGGGATGTTAGCTGAGTGTGTGGAATCAAAGTAGCAGAGAAGTGGTGTGAATATAAGCCAGAGACTCTGAAAGAGAATGAAGATTACATGATTTTATGTGAATTTCCCTTAAACACTGACCATACAACTAAAGTATGCAAAAACCAGATATGATTATAGGGTATAAAAGAATCAAAAAGTGTAAGATCATCAATTTTGTAATACATTGACTCCATATGCGCAGGAGTGGCTGTGTGGTAAGTAGCTTGCTTACCAACCACATGGTTCCGGGTTCAGTCCCGGCACCTTGGGCAAGTGTCTTCTACTATAGCCTCGGGCCGACCAAAGCCTTGTGAGTTGATTTGGTAGACGCAAACTGAAAGAAGCCCATCATGTGTGTGTATGTATATATATATATATATATATATATATATATATATATATATATATATATATATATATATATATATATATATATATATACATATATATATATATATATATATGTATGTATGTGTGTTTGTCCCCCCACCATCGCTTCACAACCAATGCTGGTGTGTTTACGTCCCCGTAACTTAGCGGTTCGGCAAAAAGAGACCGATAGAATAAGTACTAGGCTTACAAAGAATAAGTCCTGGGGTCGATTTTCATGACTAAAGGCAGTGCTCCAGCATGGCCGCAGTCAAATGACTGTAACAAGTAAAAAAAAAATATATTGACTGGTGCATATTTCATCAATCCAAAGTCAACCTAGGCAGGTTTCAAACTCAGAATGCAAGGAGCTGGAAGAAATGCCACTAAGCATTTTGTCCAATATGCTAGCAATTTTGCCAGTTTGCCACTCTAATAGTAATACTAATAATAACTGTTCCTAAAATACGCACAAGACCTGAAATTCTAGCTGAAAAGGTTAGTTGATTAAATGAACCCAAGTAATTGACTGGTACTATATTTTATTAACCTTGGAAGGATAAAAGGCAAAGCTGAATTTAACAAGGTTCTAAGTTCAGAATCAGTAGTAGACCACGGAACAGAATGCCTTACATCCAGCTCCATCTGTAAAGATTCTGAGTTCAATCCTGTTGGAGATAGCTTTGTTTTTTATATATATTTTCAAGGTCCATAGAAAAAGTATTGGTAATAAAATAGAAAACCAGTTCAATCAACTGTATATTTATAGCTTTCTGCCAATGTAAAAAATCATTATAATTAATTTTTGTTTTTAATTGGTCTACTTTGTGTGATGTTAATGTTCACTCTAAAATTCAACAATGTTAAATGCCATTTGCATTTATATCTGAGAACAACAAAGTCAACTACATTATATTTTGTTTAATATTTGCTGCTGCTGATGTTGATGATGATGATGATGATGATGATAGTAATGTGGTTTTTGCTAATGTTTACATTATTAGTTGTTGTTTTGTTCATTTATTTTCCTGTTTGTTGTTTATGAGAAAAATTCAATCTACATCATTTTATTTAATTTTAGCGAAACTTTAATGAAACAAATATTAATATGCTTATATACTCGCTAATACACATACTTGCACACACACATGTGTGTATGACTCTGTGTGTGTGTGTATATATATATATATATATATATATATATATATATATATATATATATATATATATATATATATATATATTTATATGTATGTATATATGTATATATATTCGTATATATATATATATATATATATATATATATATATATTTATATGTATGTATATATGTATATATATTCGTATATATATATATATATATATATATATATATATATATATATATTTATATGTATGTATATATGTATATATATATATTCGTATATATATATATATATATATATATATATATATATATATATATATATATATATATATATATATATATTTATATGTATGTATATATGTATATATATTCGTATATATATATATATATATATATATATATATATATATATATATATATATAAGTACACTTCTAATATTAATTACAGCATCACATAAAATGCTCTGTGGTAGTTTGAAATTTTTGTATTCTGAGTTCAAAACCCGCTGAAACCAACTTTGGTTCTCATGCTCCTAGCTTCAATAAAATGAGGTACCAGACAAGTGCTGATGTGCATTCCTCTCAGCCTCTTGTCTGTCACATCCTGAACATTCCACTAAGTCAAGAATAAGAAGGCTGTGAGATTACTTTTGTCTTTTCTTAACAATGTTGGTACCTAAGAAAAACATCAAGGAAAGGCATGGTGTATTCTGATACCCAATCCATCATCTTCTATTGCATATCACCATATCACATCTGTACTGTTTTATATATATATATATATATATATATATATATATATATATATATATATATATATACACTAGTTTAAAAGTTGCATTCTGTGTGTACTACTAAGCAAGCTCCTGCAGAGGGCTAATTGGGTCTGCAACCCAAAACTAAAGAGAAGTAAATAGCATGACTATAATACATTTATAATGACTATATGCCCTAGTAGTGTTTAATCAGAGGTTAAAGACAGAAGAGAATTAATTCTGTAATGCGATCATTCTATTGTTCCAGTCCCAAGTTGAATTCCAACTGTTATCCAGTTTGTCCCAAAGTTCTTACCTTGATGTAAAATTAATGAAGTGAATGTCTCCCCCTTGATTTCTGATGCCATCTGACAAACACCAACTCAGATGGCATGAATCAGCCAAGCTTTACCTGCTAGAAACAGTATCCCAAATGCTTTTAAATCAGATCCCAGTGCTGGATGTTCAAGAACCAAATGAAAGGCAGATTTTCAGTCCTGGGATCGTCCTGATTCCAAAAAGGTATAATATGTCTTTGTAGAGCAAATGTAGACTGAGATATAGGGGTCCCAGATGGATAGATAGAATTTTGTTTTTATTCATATATATATATATATATATACATACATATATGTATATATACATATATATAGATAGATAGAGAGAGAGAGAGAGAGAGAGAGAGAGAGAGAGAGAGATTGACAGATAGATAGATAGATAGATAATGAACCTTGAACTTCATACATTGCTATGCATTTCTCTACATCAAATTCTCTCTACATCTCGACATAAAATTCTTCTGCTTATTCTCTTACTTATATGCTTTATATTTCGTCTCCAATGACAGAATACCCAGTATATGGAATTGTAGATCAACACATCAATCCATTACCTGGGATATCCCAGAAACAGCTATAAGACACTATGGTTTTTATTTTTGCCTACTTCACTGCAGCATTAAACTAATTTAAATGAACTGATAATCTTGCCCTGCCTTGGTTTTGTTTTCCTTCTCTTTAAATTATACCTACTGGCTCAAAGGTAGGCTGCAGATCGCCAGTTCTTTTGCTACTGGACAATGGCTATCACAGCTCCAGCCACCTTTGTGAATTTGGATCCTAGTAGCTTATCAACTGGAGCACTCACACTGCTTACCTAATAGTTTAGGTTACCTGTGACCAAAACTCTTCTTCAACATCAATATTCCTCCCTATGAAATTTTGTATCCTTGCCGTAAGGCTTTATTTCCACACATGCCAGCTTAATTTCATTCATCCTTAGTTTAAAGACACCTGTTGTTATGTCCTGTTATTATTTTTATTGTATTTGTGTAACATTGTCCGTTTTTTTCCGCCCTTGTTTTTGGATACATTCGCTGCTTTCTTCCAAGGAATCTAATGCTCTTAGCTTAGTTTTTCCTTGGGGTTGGCCAGATTGGAGCAATCTCAAGTATGATCAGCCGAAATTGCAAAGATAACCTGGTACTTGACTGAGGAAAGAAAACTTCAAATGACCCATCCTTGTTTCCTTTGTATCGTCTATCTGGATGTTTTGTTGTCCCATTTTTGCATCACCTAACTGTCCAGATGTTTTGTGTTCTTGTCCCATTTTGTATGGTATATATATATATATATATATATTTATATATATATATATATATATATATATATATATATATATATATATATATGTGAGAGGTTTTGGTATCCAGAGGACCCAAAATGGCAGGTAAAGCTATCTAAGTATTACGGAAGGACTATAGTTAGAGTCTCAGTTCAATATTAGTATTGGTAAGGAGTCTAGTGCAGGTTGTGTGTGAGCATGTATATGTTAAATAAAATGAGATAACAAAACCGAGGCAGTGTGAAATTTTGAGGATATTTGAGGGATATGAAGGATATCCCTTCATCAGAGACAATATATGAGAGTTAAATAGAGTTGTATACTTCTTATTTCCATTTATACTTCCTATAACTCTCCCTTTTCAGAATAACTTCTTATATTGAACTCTACTATTTCCCTCTGTTTAATTCACTCATATCACCTCTAATGAAGGGATATCCCTCATATCCCTCAAACAGCTGTAAGACTACCTTTCTCTTTATAAATGACCTGGAAATTTCACACTGCCCTGGCTTTGATGTCTCATTTTATTTAATATATATATATATATATATATATATATATATATATATATATATATATATATATATATATATAAAATGTCTTATATGTATATAATATTATTTATATATATATAATGTCATATATATATATAATATTATATATCATCATCATCATCATCATCATCGTTTAACGTCCGCTTTCCATGCTAGCATGGGTTGGACGATTTGACTGAGGACTGGTGAAACCGGATGGCAACACCAGGCTCCAGTCTGATTTGGCAGAGTTTCTACAGCTGGATGCCCTTCCTAACGCCAACCACTCAGAGAGTGTAGTGGGTGCTTTTACGTGTCACCCGCACGAAAACGGCCACGCTCGAAATGGTGTCTTTTATGTGCCACCCGCACAAGCCAGTCCAGGGGCACTGGCAACGATCTCGCTCGAAAATCCTACAGGAGCCAGTCAGGCGGTACTGGCAACGGCCACGCTCAAAATGGTGCATCTCATGTGCCACCCGCACAAGAACCAGTCCAGGGGCACTGGCAACGATCTTACTTGGCTTGCCGGGTCTTCTCACGCACAGCCCATTTCCAAAGGTCTCGGTCCGTAGTCATCGCCTCGGTGAGGCCCAATGTACGAAGGTCTTGCCTCACCACCTCAGCCCAGGTCTTCCTGGGCCTACCTCTTCCACGGGTTCCCTCAACTGTTAGGGTGTGGCACTTTTTCACGCAGCTATCCTCCTCCATTCTCACCACATGTCCATACCAGCGCAATCGTCTCTCTTGCACGCCACAACTGATGCTTCTAATGTTCAGCTTTTCTCTCAAGATACTTACACTCTGACGGGTATTCACATTGACATTACACATCCAACGGAGCATACTGGCTTCATTCCTTGCGAGCTTACGTATGTCCTCAGCAGTTACAGCCCATGTTTCACTGCCATATAGCATGGTTGTTCGTACGCATGCGTCATACAGTCTGCCTTTTACTCTGAGTGAGAGTCCCTTTGTCGCCAGCAGGGGTAAGAGCTCTCTAAACTTTGCCCAGGCTATTCTTATTCTAGCAGCTACACTTTCAGCGCACCCACCCCCACTACTAACTTGGTCGCCCAGATAGCGGAAGCTATCGACTACCTCTAGTTTTTCACCCTGGAATGAGATAGAAGTTGTTTCCTGTTTGTTTGCAGTCTTTATTGCACCTGAACATCTGCCACAAACAAAAACTAACTTGCTAGTTAACCTGCCTTTGATGTTGCTGCACCTCTTATGTGTCCATAGCTTGCACCGGGTACATCTTATAGAGTTACTACCTACTCCTTTTCTACATACTGAGCAGGGCCATCTACCTGAAGGGGTTTGTGTTTTATCTACCTTCCTACTTATTAGGATTTTGGTTTTAGCTAGGTTGACTCTAAGGCCCTTCAATTCTAGACCTTGCTTCCACACCTGAAACTTCTCCTCTAGTTCTGATAGTGACTCCGCAATTAGGGCAAGGTCATCAGCATAGAGGAGCTCCCAGGGGCAACCTGTCTTGAACTCCTCTGTGATTGCCTGGAGGACTATGGTAAATAATAGGGGGCTGAGGACGGAACCTTGGTGGACCCCTACCTCTACCCGGAATTCATTGCTGTACTCATTTCCAACCCTCACCTTACTGGCAGCATCTCTGTACATGGCTCGCACAGCTCTCACTAACCATTCTTCTATCCCAAGTTTCCTCATTGACCACCAGATAAGGGATCGGGGGACCCTGTCAAAGGCTTTCTCCATGTCAACGAAAGCCAGGTACAGAGGTTTATCCTTAGCTAGGTATTTCTCTTGCAACTGTCTCACTAGAAATAAGGCATCAGTAGTGCTTTTACCTGGCACGAACCCAAACTGCATCTCATCTAAATTGATTCGCTCCCTAATTAGTTGGGCTATGACCCTCTCTGTAACTTTCATAACCTGATCTAACAGCTTGATGCCTCTGTAATTATTTGTATCTAAAGCGTCCCCTTTACCTTTGTAGCAGTTGACTATGATGCTGCTACACCAGTCATAGGGTATGACTCCTTCGTGTATCACCTGGTTCGTAATACGGGTGACTAGGCTATAGCCAACACTGCCAGATATTTTGAGCATCTCTGCAGTGATTCCTGATGGGCCGGGGGCTTTCCCAGTCTTCATACTCTTAATTGCTTTATCTACCCTGGTACTATCAACTCGGATAGCTGGTCCCTCTATTGGGTCGACATAAGGCAGGCTCTCTTTCTCCCATTCATTCTCTTTATTAAGCAATCTATCGTAGTGGCATCTCCAGACCTCTTTCTTTGCATCCTCATTTAATGCAAGCGTACCATCATCCATGCGAACACATTTCTCTCCTACAACATCACTATTCTCTCTCCTACACTGTCTTGCAACACGAAATACCTCGAGTCTTTGGTCCTCACGGCGCAGAACATTGGCAAATCTTTCCTTATCTGCTTCCCCTCTGGCTAAATAAACCTGTCGCCTAGCCTCCCTTCTGGCACATTGGTACAATTCCTTGCTACCACCGTTCTTCCAGTCCTTCCAAGCTTGTTTCTTTTGTCTAATAGCCCTGTCTACCTCCTTGTTCCACCACCACGTTACTCTGGGTTGGGAGGGGACCTTACACCACCCACAAAACAGTCAGATGTTAGTTTGCTTGGCAAGAAACAATAGCATTCTTGATGAGAAGAGTTGAAAATAATGTGTGCATGATTTCACAGCTCTAGCTTCATTCTTTCAAAATCAACCTACGGACTTTTCAGCCCACCCTCATATATATGTATAGCATGTGTGTGCGTGTTGTGTGCGTGTGTAAGTCATTTAATAATCTATAATTCAGAAAAAATGCATTCATATATCTGTCAGTAGAGTGAGTACATTAATCAGAGTGTACAGTTTTACATATCCATTACCACTGATCTTACCAATCGGTTTCACACTAGAAGTTCGACAGAGTGTTAGGGGATTGTTGTTTATTTTTACTGTCTTGTCCTCACTGTCCTTTTCTTACTGTCTTGTTCTCACTGTCCTGTTCTTGTTAATACTTTCACCCTCCACAAAAATTCCAAATTTTATTTAATTTGCTTTGCGGGAATGACTGTTCCAATGAAGTCGCGTATTGTCCTTGCCTTCGAAATGTGGAGTAGATGGAACAGGGACAACTGACGAAGGGGCAATACTCTTTACGTTGCATGTCTCATTTCTCTGGGAGGTTTTTCGTTCATTTTCTATGTTTTCGTTTCTCATTGTGTTTAACGTTTGTTTGATGTCCTGTACCCATATATGCATGTATGTATACATATAGATGTAGGTATGTACATATATGTATGGATATATGCATATATTTATATATTATTTATATTATATATATATATGTATGTATGTATATAAATGTATGTATATATATATGTATGTTTGTATATATAAGTATATGTATATGTGTATGTATATATATGTATATATACATGTGTGTGTGTGTGTGTGTGTATATATATATATATATATATATATATACATATATACTTACTTGGAAATGGATGCATGGCGTTCAATCATATAATAATATAAATAATATATATATATATATATATATATATATATATATATATATATATATATATATATATATATATGCATATAATATGCATATATGGGGTACAGGACATCACAAAATGTAAACAACATGAAATACGAAGACAAACTTGGATATGCAAACAATGAGAGAAACAAGTGGATAAACAAGACAAGCAACATACAAAATGACCCTTCATCAGTTGTCAGCTGTCCATCGACTCCTCATTTCGAGCAATTAATGACAATATGAGACTTCGAAAGGCTGTTGCTCCCACAGACCACAATAAAATTTGGGATTTGCAGAGAGTCAAATTTGGTAACAAAAACAGGACTGTGGAGATGTATAACAAACCAAATAAAAACAAAGATGGAGGGCTATTAGGTCAGACGTGGTAGAGTAGCAAACACTGGAGGAATATTGTCTTTGACAAGAGAAAAGATAGATGAGGTGACAGAAAAGAATGTGTCTGGTCTGTAAGACAGTCTGAAAGAAAAGAAAGATGATCACATGAGGAAAAGAAAGATGGACGATAGTCACATGTGAGCAATGAGAGAGAGTAAAGGAGAAAGAGGGTGGAAAACGGAGACAGAAAACGGTGAAGGGGAGAAAAAAGAATTAGAGAAAGGAAGAGAGAGAAAACGAAAGGGGGAGAGAGAGAACAGTACAGGGTAGAGTCGCATCAAAATTATTAAGATAAACTTACTTGGAAATGGATGCATGGCATTCATATATGTATGTATGTGTGTATATATATATATAATAATAATATAAATGAAATATATATATATGTATTTACATATATGTATGTATATATGCATATATATATATTTTTTTAATTTATTTATATTATTATTATATACATACATACACAGAAGCATCAGTTGTGGTGTGCAACAGAGACGATTGCACTGGTATGGACATGTGGTGAGAATGGATGAGGATAGCTGCGTGAAAAAGTGCCACACCCTAACAGTTGAGGGAACCCGTGGAAGAGGTAGGCCCAGGAAGACCTGGGCTGAGGTGGTGAGGCAAGACCTTCGTACATTGGGCCACACCGAGGCGATGACTACTGACCGAGACCTTTGGAAATGTGCTGTGCGTGAGAAGACTCGGCAAGCCAAGTAAGATCGTTGCCAGTGCCCCTGGACTGGCTCTTGTGCGGGTGGCACATGAGATGCACCATTTTGAGCGTGGCCGTTGCCAGTACCGCCTGACTGGCTCCCGTAGGATTTTCGATCGAGATCGTTGCCAGTGCCCCTGGACTGGCTTGTGCGGGTGGCACATAAAAGACACCATTTCGAGCGTGGCCGTTTTCGTGCAGGTGACACGTAAAAGCACCCACTACACTCTCTGAGTGGTTGGTGTTAGGAAGGGCATCCAGCTGTAGAAACTCTGCCAAATTAGATTGGAGCCTGGTGTTGCCATCCGGTTTCACCAGTCCTCAGTCAAATCGTCCAACCCATGCTAGCATGGAAGGCGGACGTTAAACGATGATGATGATGATGATATATATATAACTAAATTTGTCATAGTTTTGGTTAAGCTAACTACAACCTCAGTAAAATTTGTTGTTTGTGTCAATGGTAGCAATATTTGATATATTTTGGGGGCAATTAAATACTGACAGTTGATTAAACTAATTATAACCTCTATCAAAACTTGTAATTTGAGTCAATGTTAGTAACATTCCTTTACATTCTGAAATTAATTACATATTAGTAGTTTAAGTACAGCTACCATCAAAACACACACGCACACACAAATACGCACACACACACACACGCACACACACACACACACGCACGCGCGCACACACACACACACACACACAATATAAAGAAAGAGAGGGAGTATAAGATGAAAAAAGTTTATTTCACCAATTGACATTCGTACAACTACGATCATTTCACAGCCTTTAGCCTATAAAACTAATTTATTTTAGTGTAGAATAATAAATAAATAATAAATTATTTTACATGCCTGTATCAATGTATATAATATATTGTCTATTATATATATATATATATATATATATATATGCATGCATACACACATACATACATGTTGCGGAAAATGGAAAGTAGTCAGTTTTGATTCCTCCTATGAGCAGTGTACACTGTCTTTCCATCTTTTACCAATGTTAGATGTTGGAAAGGCAGCAAGCTGGCAGAATCATTACCATGCCAGGCAAAATGATTTGCAGCATTTCGTCTGTCTTTAGATTCTGAGTTCAGATAATGCTGAGATCAACCTTGCTTTTTATCCTTTTGGGGGTTGAAAAAATAAGTATGAGTTAAATACTGGGGTTGATGTAACTGACTTACTCCCTCCCACTAAATTGGTGGCTTTGTGCCAAAATTTGAAACAAGTAAACCAGTATTAGGTGTTGGGATCAGAGTAACACTGCTGATTGTCATCAGAGCATGTTATAGCAGTTTTTAGCACCATTCGAGCATGGTCGATGCCAGTGTCACTTGATTGGCCCCCGTGCTGATGGCACGTAAAAGGCACCCACTACACTCTCAGAGTGATTGGCATTAGGAAGGGCATCCAGCTGTAGAAACCTTGCCATATGAGATTGGAACCTGGTGCATCCTCCTGGTATGCCAGTACTCTGTCAAACTGTCCAAGCCATGCAAGCATGGAAAGTGCATGTAAAACTGCTTGGAATCGAACTCGGAATCTAGGGGTTAGTAGCTCGTGCTCTTAACCATAGACATATGGCGTAGTGGTTAAGAGTGTGGGCTACTAACCCCAAGATTCTGAGTTTGATTCCAGGCAGTGACAAGGTAAAATTACTACCTGCTGTTATAGCAAGTTGATGCACGTAGTTTTTATGGCAAGGCATTGAAGAGCTATGGGCCTTTGAACACTAGATTATTGCAATACCTGGTCCTGAATTTAGATGGACCAACAGTTTCATATGCACATTACCAAGATGGCAGCAAAGTGCTGACAACTGGCAGGATGGATACTTAGATCCTTCAAAACAAGAGTCCAAGAAACTATGTTGACCCTATGGAGAACCTTTGTTCTCAGCTGCCTGGACTTACTGCTCCCAGCTGTGGTCACCACTAAGTGCCAAACTAACAGCAGAGCTTGAAGTGGTCCAATGCCACTACGCTAAAAAGATTGAAGCAGTGCAGCAGATGCACTACAGGGATAGGCTGAAAAACCTGCAACTTTACTCCCTGGAGTAAAGGCATAACAGATATATAATATTCTACATATGGAAAACTCTAGAAGAACGAGTACCAAATTTCAGAATTGAGTAATATACAAATGCCAGAACAGGTCGCCGTTGTATTGTACCAAAGGTACCATTCACTCCATCTAAATTCAGGGCCAGGTATTGCAATAGTCTAGTTTCAAAGGTCCACAGCTCTTCAATGTTTTATCACAAAAATTAAGAAATCAGCATAAGGTGGAATAAGATGTCTTCAAGAAGAGACTAGACATCCTCCTTTCCACAATACCGGATGAAGCAACAGCCCGACATGAGGTATAGATGAGGGCTGTGGAATCAAACTTCCTTATACACCAAATGGGCCAGCAGCCATGACAAAGGAACATACAGGAATACTGATGTGAAACACCCCAAACTGAGGGAATCAGTAAAACCATGCTGGTGTTTCAGCATGACCATAGTCGCATGGCTGAAATGAATAAAAAAGATTTCTTAATTTTTGTAGCTGGGCATTGAAGAGCTGTGGGCCTTTGAACCCTAGACTATTGCAATACCTGGTCCTATATATATATATATATATATAAGTACAACTACTACAGTATCAGTCAGAGTTCCAAGTAGATTATCATTATCTAGTCAGCTTCCAATATTGTGGTCAGTTGACCAGTATTCTTGACAGTATTACTAGTTATGAAATGCAGAGCATATGTAGCTGAGATTGAGATAAACTCTAGTATAAATATTAGTTTCCTACATAGATTTCATTGATCTTTGTAACAGAATGCAATAAGTTGTTTCCTCAGATGATCCATTGCAGTTAGGTATCCAGATGTGCTTGGAACACCCAATGCTGACTTCCAATTAACTGAAATGGGAAATATACATAAGAACTAAAAATGAATACCAGTACCAGTGTATATCTTAATTTCCACTATATATGTGTGTGTGTGTGTGTGATGGACTATCCATCCAATGACAGCATATGAGTGTTTAGGCTTTTGTCAAACGACCTACACAAATAGTGATCAAATGTTTGTGCTGTACATTACCTAACTCTCTCCATCTAATCGCCGTTACCTGAATAGATACATGCTGCACCATGCATCAGTTGTCGAAGTGATCGCAGAGAAATGTGTAATGTAGTGTTTTGCTCAAGAACATAACGCACCACCCAGTCAAAGAATTGAAACCATGATCTCAAGACCATGAATGCAACACCCTACCTAACCACTGAGCCATGCATCTTCATTATACATGCACACATATATATATATAGGCACAGATGTGGCTGTGTGGTAAGAAGCTTGTTTCCCAACCACATAGTTCCTGGTTCAATCCCACTGCATGGCACCTTGGGCAAGTGTCTTTTACAATAACCCCAAGCCACCCACTGCCTTGTGAGTGGATTTGATAGATGGAAACTGAAAGAGGTCTATGGTATATATATGTATATAACTATGTATGTGTGTTCTTGTGTTTGTGTTTGTCATCCTACCATCCGTGCTTAACAACCAGCGGTGGTGTATTTACATCCGTGTAACTTAGTGGCTTCACAAAAGTGACCAATAGATTAAATACTAGCCTTAAGAAAAAAGTCCTGAGGTCAATTTATTTGGCTAAAACCCTTCAAGGCAATACCCCAGCATGACCACATACAAATGATTGAAACAAATAAAAGTATAAAGGAATAATATATATTATATATATGTATATATATATATATATATATATATATATATATATATATATATATATACATACATATAGTGTACTCCTTATGGTGAGAGATAAACGTTATTTAATAAACACCATATATATTTTTATGAGCTACTAATAGTTTCATGCAATGAAACAATGCAGACGGCATTTTATAACATTTATATGGTACCTTCATGCAATCCTCAGGGTCTGCCTATGTGGCGTAACAAGCTAAAACAAGACGATAGATTAAGAGAAAATACAAGAAAAGGGGAAAAAGAAGTAGATGTAAAAGGTCCTGTTTTAGCTTATGCCATGTGGACAGTCTGAGTTGCTCCTTTGAATGAAACTATTAGTAGTTCATAAAAATATTATTAAACATATACTGTGTTTATTAAATGATGTATATATATACATATCTCTTTTTATCTCTTTTACTTGTTTCAGTCATTTGACTGTGGACATGCTGGAGCACCGCCTTTAGTCAAGCAAATCGACCCCAGGACTTATTCTTTGTAAACCTAGTACTTATTTTATCGGTCTCTTTTGCCGAACCGCTAAGTTACGGGGACGTAAACACACTAGCATCGGTTGTCAAGCGATGTTGGGGGGACAGACACAGACACACAAACACATACACACATACACATACATATATATACATATATACAATGGGCTTCTTTCAGTTTCTGTCTACCAAATCCACTTACAAGGCATTGGTCGGCGTGAGGCTATAGTAGAAGACACTTGCCCAAGGTGCCTCGCAGTGGGACTGAACCCGAGACCATGTGGTTGGTAAGCAAGCTACTTACCACACAGCCACTCCTACGCCTACAGCCATATATATTTATATATATATTACAGAGATGTATTTGCATACCAAGTGACTTGATCTTAGATTGCCTGCTGAAACAAATTTGTTGGTGAACAGGTCACAGTTTCAAAGCGATGAAAATATTTTGACACAAATTGAATTTAAATGTTGAAGTGAATCTAATGGTTTCTGGATGTTTGAAATGGCTTTTATACACTTTCCACTCCACAATTTTATATATATATATATATATATATATATATATGTGTGTATTCTTTTGATCTTTTACTTGTTTCAGTCATTTTACTGTGGCCACGCTGGAGCACCACCTTTAGTTGAACAAATAGATCCAACGACTTATTCTTTGTAAGCTTAGTACTTATTCTATGTCTCTTTTGCTGAACCACTAAGTTACGGAGAGATAAATACACCAACATCAATTGCCAAGCGACAGTGGGGAGACAAACACAGACACACAAACATATACACACACACACACACACACACACACATATATATATATACACATATCTCTCTGTCTATGATAAGAAGCTTGCTTACCAACCACATGGTTCTGGGTTCAGTCCTACTGCGTGGCACCTTAGCCAAGTGTCTTCTACTGTAGCCTCGGGCCGACCAAAGCCTTGTGAGTGGATTTGGTAGATGGAAACTGAAAGAAGCCCGTCATGTGTGTGTGTGTGTGTGTGTGTGTGTGTGTGTGTGTGTGTGTGTGTCTGTCTGTCTGTATGTATGTTTGTGTGTCTGTGTTTGTCCCCCCCACCATCGCTTTAAAACCAATATTGGTGTGTTCACATCCCCATAATGTAGCAGTTCAGCAAAAGAGACCGATAGAATAAGTTACTAGACTTACAAAGAATAAGTCCAGCGGGGGGGGGGGGGGGGGAGGTACGATTTGTTTGACTAAAGGTGGTGCACCAGCATGGCCACAGTGAAATGACTGAAACAAATAAAATAATAAAAGAATATATATATATATATATATATAAACCCATGCTAGCATGGAAAGCGGACATTAAACAATGATGATATATATACACATACATACATATATATATATATATATATATCTATATATGTGTATGTATGTATATACACACACACACACACACACACATGCACTTGGGCAAGTATTTCTGGATTCCTGGGTAGACCAAAACAGTGTGAGTGCAAGCCTGTTATGTGTGTGTGTGTATGTGTCTGTTTGTGTGTGTGTGTATGTATATGTGTTTGCATGTATTTGCTAATTTGTTTTTTGTGCATGTGTGTTTGTGTGCATGTATGTACATACATACAAACGTACATACATACATACGCTTAACTTCAAATATGAATATATATTTCTAATGTCACCACCCACTCCAGGCCCACCCCAACCTCTCCAGTCTTCCTCCTCTCCAACACTTTACTGCCCTGTGAAACCCTCCCTGGCATTTTATCTATTCATGCATTGCCTTATATTCACTCCATCCATTGACTTCACTTTAATACTTTAACAGATACACTCCTAGAAACCCATTAAGACTATTATTTTTATTTCATTTTCATATTAATGAATGTCTTTTATATTCATTTATTTCGATTTTTATTTATTTTTCATCAATTTTTCAGCAATTATTATTATTATCATTATTATTATTATTATTATTATTGTTCTTGTTGTTGTCGTTGTCATTATTATTATAATCGTTATTTTTTTTTACTATTTTTTTCTTAAATATATAAATTTGTATGTTGTCCTTTGTGCTCCTGTCCTTGTTTGTAAATATGCATATATATATATATAATATACACACACACATACACATATATATATATATGTACACATATATGTGTGTACACATACCTGTGCACACACACACACACACACACATGTGGGCATGCATACAGAAATGCACGTCTTGAATTGTTTGTTTATTATTCATTCATGTTGATACATTTTACTATATTTTAATAAATATTTATAGATATTATAGCTGTATATATATATATATATATTTATATATATATATATATATATATATATATATATATATATATATATATATATATATATACATGCACACATATATATATAAACTCACACACTTAACTGTGATTAAGGTGGTTGTCAGTCTTTTATATCATACACATTTATATATACATATATATATATATATATATATATATATATATATATATATATATATATATACATGTGTATTACACATGTATATGTATATATAAGTGTGTATGTATATATAAGTGTGCGTGCGTTTGTGTGTACACATACACATACTATATACACATACATATATTCAAATATACTTCACTTACACACACATGCGTCCATACACATAAATCTACTAATTGAAAGGACTGTGTATATATGCATGTCTATGTGTGTGTTCCAGTCTGTGTGTACGTATGTGAGTTTGTTTGTCTACCTATTCTTTTCAGCCATTTATTTGCCAGTATGAAAGGACTGAAATAAATTAAGCTCATTATATAATTTACTTTCTTTCCTTTGATATTAAAGAGCTCCAATTAAAACAACTTGAGGTCATAAAGGTTTATATCACTTAATTCAATAGCCAATTGTGTCAGAATTTCTGACTTCATGGGGAGTATCGTTTTTGGAATTTGGAGAAGCAGCAATAACAACAACAACAATAACAGTAAACAACGACATCAGTATCAGCATCAGAAATACAATGATAACCAGAACAGTGATTATATTAATATAACACTGAAGATAATGATGATAAGTGAAACAACAACAATAACAGGAGAGTAATTGTTCCTAACATAGGCAAAAGGCCAGTAATTTTTTGTAGATGAGAGGGGAAAGAGTCATTTTTATCAACTCCAGGATTTGGCTGGTGCACAGTCTAGTGGTCAGGGCACTGACCTTATAATCATATAGTTATGTGTTCTTGAGCAAGGTGCTTCATTTTCCCATTGCATTGGTTCACTCAGTTGAAAATGTGTACAAGGCAAATGCTGGTGCAGCCCTCTTTTCCTCCAGTTCTTACGTCCTGGTATGTTCTGCTTGGTCAAGAGTGGGAGGGCTGAGAAAACATCTCACAGCAACTATATAGATGCCTTTTAATAACTAGCAAAAGCATGGTGCCTACTACCAAGACATCTTTCATCTTCTATCTATTTCAGTCATTACACTGTGACCATGCTGGGGCCACTTTTGAATGATAGCTGTACTTTTTTACATTATTTGATGGGTATTTTAATTCACTAATGCTGGAAGAACGAAAAGCAAAGTCAACTTCAATAAGAAGCTTTGTATTCTTAATAATAATAATAATAATAATAATAATGATAATAATAACATAGGCACAGGAGTAGCTGTGTGGTAAGTAGCTTGCTTACCAACCACATGGTTCCTGGTTCAGTCCCACTGCGTGGTACCTTGGGCAAGTGTCTTCTACTATAGTCTTGGGCCGACCAAAACCTTGTGAGTGGATTTGGTGGATGGAAACTGGAGACCGATAGAATATGTACTAGGCTTATAAAGGATAAGTCCCTGTGTCGATTTGTTCACCGGTCAAGTGGGGAGAGAAGAGAGAGAGGTAGAGGCAGAGAGATAGAAGAATTAAGGAGGGGTGAGAAAAAAATGAAAGGGACACAGTAAAGTGAAAGAGGAGGAAAAGGAAGCATGAAGAGAAGGCCAGGAAATGTGAGAGAGGGGGAACGAAAGAATGAAGAGTGGAATGAACGAAGTGTGAAAGGGCTGATAGAAAGAAGAAAAGAATGGCAGAATACAAAGAATAATAGTCATACAAAATTTAGATATATATATATACTTACATATAAGAGACCAAAGTGTACGTGCGCTACTATACTTTATATATAAAAAATACAAAAATGGGATAAGAATGCAAAACATCCAGACAGACTATACAAAGAAAACAAGGACGGATCATTCGGAGTTTTCTATCCTCAGTTGAGTTCCAGATTATCTTTGCAATTGGATTATAACTGGATTATAACTGAGTGCTCATATGGTACCCACTCAGATACTTTATCCCAATCTATAATCCACTCAGATACTTTATCCCAAGCTATATCCACGTTATGGCTAACCACATTTAGTTGTAAGGAGCACCTAGGATTACTTAAGATAAGCAATCCCAATGGATAAATCCTGGGTTTGCTGCTCTGGATTATAAACATTTTACTGAGTATATATCCAAGACAACTACAATGGAATATGGAGATTAATACATCTGCACATGTTTTATCATTACGGTCAATCATACAGCATATTTGATTTAAATGTGTCCAACGTACATTTCTGCTGCATAGACATCTCGTAATTGCATTTGCATCCATTTACTTTCGACTGATAAAGTCTATGCAGCTTTATTCAAGGTCCCCCCACTGACGTGGTCTGAAGCAAGCAAAGTTGTATGGACTAATTACCAGGCTATAGTAACTGGATACAAATATGATTGCAAGATATGTATGTGGCAGAAATGTGCATCGGACACATTTAAATCAAATATGCTGTATAACTGACTGTAAAAATAAAGAAATATGCAGGGGTGCTCCAGCATGGCTGCAGTCAAATGACTGACACAAATAAAAGAATAGAAGAATGTATTAATCTCGGTATTCTTTGTAATTGTTTGTGTGTGTGTGTGTGTGTGTGTGAAGGAAGAAGAAGTTTTCATCAGGATGACTCGAGTCTTTGCTCAATATGATGTTCCAACAGCTGGGATATCTCAGAAACAGCTGGTTAAAACTTTTTTTTTTACCATCCATTATGTAGCTTTAATTAAATTAAATTAAATGTCCTTGTCAAGTCTTACCTAATTATTTGCCTTTCTTCACTACTTTAACACACACACACACAAACACACACACAGACACACACACACACACACACATATATATATATATATATATATATTGTATATATGTATATATACTGTATATATAAATGCCTGTGTGTATGTGAGTGGGTATGTATATATTTGTTTGTATATATATATATTTGCATATATAAAATGAGTAGTGTAAGATGTGGATACAGAGAACCATATGGCTATCCCAGAAATCTCCTCTTATGGGCTTGGCTATCAGTCCACACAGTAATCAATTACAAAGAATTGTAATGCAGAATGTGCATGTAATTGAAAATCCAGAAGATCTGATCAATAAAATTAGAACATGAGGAGTATATAGCACCATGAAGTCAGGAGTTATGAGCAGTAAATATATATTTAATTAACCACATGACCTCCATAGGATTAAGGCTGTTTTGCAACCTATTAGTTTCAGCATGCAAGAAATTATGTGTACATGTTTATGCTCAGTATTATACAGTACAACTGTACATTCACAAATTAATGCAAATAAAGAAAGCTAGCTCATCAGATGACTGGAACATCATGGCTGCACCAACAGTTCATGTTCAAACATGTATGCATAATTTCTCTCATGCTGAAGTTAATACTACATGAAGAAGATTGAGAAATGGTTGTAATCCTATGGAAATCACATGATTGAATGAATATACATTCACTTCTCATGTCTCCTGACTTTAGGGGTTTATCTATGTCCGTGTGTTCCATACGTCTTACACTCGTGGACATGCTTAAAAAATCAAAGAACAACACAACACATGACTTACAGAAACATTTTTTAACACTCAGAATTGTTGAAGCAGGACATAAACTACCTGCGCCAGTTGTTATTTGTCAAGACACTACATCCTTCAAAACTTCCATCCTTCCTGAAATTTGCCAACTATACACTTGATGGCCCCACCCCTATTTCATCAGCCTTTTTTTTTAGTGACTTTTTCACTGTTCACTTCCTGTGCATATTCTAGTTACTGTTCATGCAATTTTGGTTACTTTTTCTGATGAATTGTAGTGCACCTGATCTCTGTATACAATAAGGTCATTATGATTATTATTATTTGATGAAAACTCACAGCTTATTTTGCTAGGTATGAAGGAAAGTGTCATCTGTCCACAGCAGGTAGACTAAGGGAACACTTGTTTCCTGGTCATGCTTCAAGAACCCTGTGACAAATTCTTGCAGTTCCAAGCAATGCTGATTTTTGTAGGTGTTCTATCTTTACATTTGCACCAATCTTTTTGAGCCATGTTGGTAGTTGAGTGCTGATACTTCTAAACGCGCCAATTACCATTAGTACAATACCTATTCTCCTCATTGACCACAACCTTCGTATTTCCCACTTCAAATCATCGTAGTTGTTCAGTTTTTCTTCTTTCTCTTTGATCCTGTCGTCACCAGGACATGCTATGTCGATTATCATTCATGTTCTTTCTTTTTTATTCACCACAACAATGTATGGTTTCTGATGCCAAGTCAGGTGAAAGCACCAAATCATTGCATTCCACAGGATTTTGCTATCTTCACTCACGGTTATTAATATTATTATTATTATCATTATTATTATATGTTTATATATATATATGTGTGTGTATATATATGCGTGTATATATATATATATATATATATATATATATATATATATATATATATATAAAACACAAGGACAGAAGATATCAGGCTTTAATAGTAGATCATGACTTTTGTTTCTGCACCAAACACCAGCTTTGAGTTGCTGAGTTTATATTTATATACCATTATACAAGCTTATTTACGAAGTAGTTGATGAAATGTGGCAATGGGTTAGAAGAAAAGAAATAAAATGAAGTAAAACTTAGCAGGAGATTATTTGCTCTCCATGCCGGTGGCATGTAAAAAGCACCATCCGAGCGTGGTTGATGCCAGTGCCGCCTGGCTGGCTCCCATGCTGGTGGAACATAAAAAGCACCCACTACACTCTCAGAGGGGTTAGTGTTAGGAAGGGGATCCAGCTGTAGAAACCTTGTCAGATCAGATTGGAGCCTGGTGCAGCCTACTGGCTTACCAGTCCTCAGTCAAACTGTCCAACCCATGCCAGCATGGAAAACAGACGTTAAACTATGATGAGGATGATGATGATATATGTCTGGCAGAATCGTTAGCACATTGGACAAAATGCTTAGCAGTCTTTTGTCTGCCATTATGTTCTGAGTTCAAATTCCACCGAGGTCGACTTTGCCTTTCATCCTTTCAGGGTCGATTAAATAAGTACCAGTTATGCACTGCGATTAATGTAATCGACTATATCCTTTTCTCTGTCCTTATTTGCCCCCTCTATGTTTAGCCCCCTGTGAGCAATAAAGAAATATATATATATATGTGTGTGTGTATATATATTGTTGTTGGCACTCCGTCGCTTACGACATCGAGGGTTCCAGTTGATCCATTGAACAGCCTGCTCATGAAATTAATGTGCAAGTGGCTGAGCACTCCACAGGCACAAGTATCCTTAACGTAGTTCTCGGGGATATTCAGCGTGACACAGTATGACAAGGCTGACCCTTTGAATTACAGGCACAACAGAAACAGGAAGAAAAAGTGAGAGAAAGTTGTGGTGGAAGAGTACAGCAGGGTTCGCCACCATCCCCTGCCGGAGCCTCGTGGAGCTTTAGGTGTTTGCGCTCAATAAACACTCACAACGCCCGGTCTGGGAATTGAAACCGCGATCCTATGACCGCAAGTCCACTGCCCCAACCACTGGGCCGTTGTGCCTCCACACACACACACACACACACATATATATATTTCTATATATATATATATTCGTTTATATTTATATAATGGGCATTACTACCGAAAAATAATGCCACACACTGGACTTCTCAAAATTTTTTCGGTAGTAATGCCCATTATATAAATATAAACGAATAATTATATTCTTGGGAATAGAAATTTCCCTTATGAATTTTTTTACACACTGGCTTCTTGATAATATTCTTGTAAAAGAGTTTTATCCCTTTTTGAATTTATTAATCAAATATATATATATATATATATACACACACACACACACACACATACACACACACATGTGGAGGCACATGGCTTAGTGGTTAGGGTGTTCAGCTCATGATCATAAGGCATTTTACCTTTTACCTGTTTCAGTCATTGAACTGCGTCCATGCTGGAGCACTGCCTTGAAGAGTTTAGTCGAACAAATCAACCCCAGTATTTATTTTTTTCTTAAGCTTGGTACTTATTCTGCCAGTCTCTTTTGCTGAACTGCTAAGTTACAAGGTCATAAGAAACCAACACTGGTTCTCAAGTGTTGGGAGGGGTGGGATGAGCACAAATGCAAACACACACATGCACACACACGTATATATAGTCCTCAGATGAAATCCAAAGATTCTCAGTATAGAAGACACTAAGTGGTGCTCAAGCGATTCAAACTTAGACATATTTCTTCCTCCCCTTCAATTCTCTCTGTCATTTGTATAAGTTGGATCTATTAAAATAAATATCTCTACATTTATACTTAAATATTCGCCCTATGCCCCATACAGAGTAATGTGGTCTAACCATTCTGTCTGATACTCTTATGGCTTCACCAACTCATGGTCAATGTCCTTCCCTTTTACATGTAGCTACAATGTGATTTGACTATTTGAGATTTGGCTATTTTTAGCATTCTCTGAATCTTGTTTTGACTTCTCTCTCTCTCTCTCCCCCCTCTCTCTCTCTCCCCCCTCTCTCTCTCTCTCTCTCTCTCCCCCCTCTCTCTCTCTCTCTCTCTCTCTCTCTCTCTCTCTCTCTCTCTCTCTCTCTCTTTATCTATCTATCTATCTATCTATCTATATATATCTCAATATGTATTTTCCTCAAATCACATAGTAGCTGCATGAAAATTGGCTGTTATTTTTAGAGATCAAGTTATCTCATAGAGTCTCCCACAGACGCTTTTATTGTATTTGTTATTGTTAACCTGTGCTGCTGCTGCTGCTGCTGCTGTTGTTGTTGTTGTTGTTACTATTCGTATTTGTTGATGATGTCATTGTTGTGACTGTTATTGTTACTGTTACTTGATGCTGATGTCGTAGTCATTGTTATTGTTTTTATTATCATTGTCAGTGCCATTACAGTTGTCGTAATCGTTATGAAACTTCGAAAGATGCAAAGCTTAGAAACTGGGGAGGAAGGGGAGGGGGTTACAAAAAAAAAACACAGAAAAATAAAGATGAAACAAAAACATCTAATAATTACCTCTAATTAAGTACTGTGATTGTAAACATAGTATGTAAACTAGTCACTAGACTAATTAAGCAAAAACAAAAAAAAACAAAAACAAAACAAAACAGAAAAAAAACATGTACAAAAATTGTACTTAATTTCAGACTCTTACAATTTTTTACGTGTATTTACATACATTTTTTTTTTAATGTTTTCTCAAGTCTTTTCAAAGATTTTTTGGTCTTTGGGGTTGGGATGGCAGTTCTTCTGCCCAGTTCCATTGACAAAACCCAAACCTACCAACCCACCTCACCACTTTCCCTACCAGTGTCGTGGACATAATGTTTTTTTTTTTCTCTAAAGAATGTATTCTGGTTCCTATTATTTATTATTTTTGTCATTGTTTGTGTCGTCATCGTTGTTGTTGTTTTTATCATTTTGTTCTTTTTATTTCCACATTATATTACAATGAAAGAAAGCATTTTTTTAATGTTTTTATTTTATTTTCAATTATTCATCATCATCATCATTAGCATTATTATTATCATTATTGTTATTATTTTAGTTGTTAAAACAACAGAAAAGACAAGAATTTGACTATTTGTAACAGTCTCTGAATATTGTTTTGACTCCCCCCCTCTCTCTCTCTCTTAATATATATATCCCCCTCCCACTGAATATATCCATTCTCTCTAACTATATCCCCCCTCTCTCTCTCTTTCTCCATATATCCTCCTTCTCTCTCACACACACAATTTATCCTCCCTTTCTCTCTCTCAATATATCCTCTCTCTCTCCTTCAATATCCCCCCTCTCTCTCTCTCCCTCAAAATATCCTTTCTCTCTTTCACTGTCTCTCAAAATATCCTCCCTCCCTCTCTCTCTCTCCTTCAGTATACTCTCTCTCTTCCTCTCCCTCAATATCCCCCTCTCTCTCTCCCTCAAAATATCCTTTCTCTCTTTCTCTGTCTCTCAAAATATCTTCCCTCTCCATCTCTCTCTGTCCTTCAATATACCCTCTCTCTTTCTCTCCCTCAATATATCTTCTCTCTCCTTCAATATCCCCCTCTCTCTCTCCCTCAAAATATTCTTTCTCTCTTTCTCTAACACTCAAAATATCCTCTCTCTCACTCTCTCTTTCAGTATTTCCTCTCTCTCCGTTAAAATAACCGTTCTCTTTTTCTCTCTCTCTCTTTCAATATATCCACTCTCTCCCTCTCACTCTCTTAAAATAACCATTCTCTTTTTCTTTCTCTCTCAAAATATCCTCTCTCTCTTTCTCCCCTTCAGTATACCTCCTCTCTCTCTCCCTCAAAATATCCTTTCCTTTTTTCTCTATCTCTCAAAATATCCTCCCTCCCTCAGTATATCCTCTCTTTTTCTTCAATATATCCTCTCCCCCCTTCAGTAGTATATCCTCCGCCTCTCCCCAACAATTCTCACTCCCTCAATATATCCTTTCCCTCTCTCTCTCTGTCTCCCTCAATATATCCTCTTGCTTTCCGTCATTCAATATATCCCCCTTCTCTCTCTCTCTCTCTCTCTCTCTCTCTCTCCTATACTCACACACATACACTCTCTTTTCCATTCCCCATCTTAGTAAGAGAGAGAGAGAGAGAGCTACAGTGCTAAACTGTGTGTATGTCTATGTTTCTGAACGTGTGTAGGGGTGAAATGAGTGTTGGGCAGAGTATCTCTTGAACTTTTGAAATATAACTTGACTTCTTCCTAACAATTCCTTCCCAAAGTGTTTTTTCCTTTGATTCTTCTTTTGGTGTGACAGTGGGGGGGGGGGGGTATGAATGGATAGGTAGTGCCTCTATTTTGTGTGTGTGCTTGAGAGAGAGAGAGAGATATTGCTGTCTGATTGTATTGTTTGTTGCTTTCTTTCTTTATTTTCTCTTGTAGTTTTTGTTTGTTGTCAATGAATGAAACGAAAAACAAAATATAATACAAACACACACACACACACACACACACACACACACACACAACCACCACCACCACCACCACCACCACCACCACCATCACTGCCACCACGACCACCACTACTGATTGAAATAAAAAAATATATATAAAAATCAAGTAAATATGCAAAAACAATTGAAAGTGAGGGACAGTGGAATGAGGAGATGGTCGTCATGAAAATATAAAAAAATCCCCTTGCATATAAACATACATATATCATATATATATATATATATATATATATACATATATTATTCGTAGATACATCATACATCAATACATACACACACTTGTACATATATACATATATACATACATACATACGTGAATACATACATACATACATACATACATATGTGAATACATACATATATACGTACATACACAGACTCACATATATAGATACATGCATGCACTCATACATACACACATATACAGACCTCCCCTACACACATACTGTATCTACTCAGAAAATTACTAATTTCATAATTTCAAGCTTAAAACAGATCAGGGGTATTTTGTTATTGCTGTCGTGGTGGTGGTTGTTGTCCTCCTCCATTGTTTATCTGAATGTAAGGAGTTTTTTTGATATTTTTTCTTTTTGGTCTAATTAATACTTTATTTATAGTGTATTTATTTATTCATTTATTTATTGTGGCTATGTGTGAATTTTTTCGAAGACATACACACAGCAATAATCTAAATGCCTTGCACCGCTGTGTTCAAATCTTGTTTGGGATATATAAATTAAGCATCAGGTGCAGAAGTGGCTGTGTGGTAAGTAACTTGCTTATGAACCACATGGTTCCGGGTTCAGTCTTACTGCATGGCACCTTGGGCAAGTGTCTTCTACTATAGCCTCTAGCCGACCAAAGCCTTGTGAGTGGATTTGGTAGACAGAAACTGAAGGAAGCCCGTCGTATATATGTATATATATATATATATATATATATATATATATATATATATATATATATATATATATATATATATATGTATGTATTTGTGTCTATATGTTTGTGTGTCTGTGCTTGTCTCCCCAACATCGCTTGACAACTGATGCTGTTGTGTTTACGTCCCCCATAACTTAGCGGTTCGGCAAAAGAGACCGATAGAATAAGTACTAGGTTTACAAAGAATAATTCCTGGGGTCGATTTGCTCGACTAAAAGGCGGTGCTCCAGCATGGCCACAGTCAAATAACTGAAACAAGTAAAAGAGTAAAAGAGGTGCAAGTATGGTCATGTGGTTAAGAAGTGTACTCCCCAACTATATCGTCCCTGGTTCAATCCCACTACATGATATCATCATCATCATCCCTTTATAATTTGTTTTCCACGCTGGCATGGATTGGGTGGTTTGACCAGAGCTTACAAGTCAGAGAGCTGTACCAGGTTCCAGTCTGATCTGGCTTAGTTTCTATAGCTGGATGACCTTCCTAACACCAACCACTTTACAGTGTGTACTAAGAGCTTTTAACATGGCACCAGCACAAGTGATTTTTATGTGACACTGGCACTAGACCCTTGTAGGCCAATCCTTTTCACCAGGAGATGTGGGCCTTAACATTTCTGCTGTGAAGGACACACCACACACACACACACACACACACACACACATACATACATACACATATATATATACACACACACACTCACTCACACACATATGCGGTATATATATATATATATATATATATATACTCTTTTACTCTTTTACTTGTTTCAGTCTTTTTGACTGTGGCCATGCTGGAGCACCACCATTTAGTCGAGCAAATCGACCCCAGGACTTATTCTTTGGAAGCCTAGTGCTTATTCTATTGGCCTCTTTTGCCGAACCGCTAAGTTACGGGGACGTAAACACACCTGCATCAGTTGTAAAGCCATGTTGGGGTGATAAACACAGACACACAAACACATACACGCATACATATATATATAAGACCTTCGTACATTGGGCCTCACCAAGGCGATGACTACTGACCGAGACCTTTGGAAATGTGCTGTGCGTGAGAAGACCCGGCAAGCCAAGTAAGATCGTTGCCAGTGCCCCTGGACTGGCTCTTGTGCGGGTGGCACATGAGATGCACCATTTTGAGTGTGGCCGTTGCCAGTACCGCCTGACTGGCTCCCGTAGGATTTTCGAGTGAGATCGTTGCCAGTGCCCCTGGACTGGCTTGTGCGGGTGGCACATAAAAGACACCATTTCGAGCGTGGCTGTTTTCGTGTGGGTGACACGTAAAAGCACCCACTACACTCTCTGAGTGGTTGGCGTTAGGAAGGGCATCCAGCTGTAGAAACTCTGCCAAATTAGATTGGAGCCTGGTGTTGCCATCCGGTTTCACCAGTCCTCAGTCAAATCGTCCAACCCATGCTAGCATGGAAAGCGGACGTTAAACGATGATGATGATGATGATGATGATATATATGTATATATATATATATGGGAGATTATACAAAAAATAACAACAGACGAGGACAGGTGGTGTAAATAACAAAAGTATATATTAGTATGACGCTCGGGAATACGGAAAGTCTTTGACGTTTCGAGCTACGCTCTTCAACAGAAAGAATACGGAGACAAGGAGAAAAACACGGAGAAAAAAAATTGAATAGTGTTCAGTCAACGGTCAATCATAATAATGGCCGATCATAACAATGGCTGACTGACCGGAAGTTAGAAATTCTTATTTCAGGAGAGCTAAGAAAGGGGGAGATAACGAACGGTGATCGGGAACGAGGGGCTGTGTGTGGGAGGTAGACTGCTGGTGATCTTGACGTATGTAGTGTGAAAATGGGGGAAGGGAGAAAGGGAGAAAGTAGTTGGTCAGTTGTAGTGTGTGCGTGGTGTGATGCGAGGGTATTGGTGTGGTGTGCGTGGTGTGATGCAAGGGTATTGGTGTGGTGTGATGTGAGGGTGTTGGGAGGTGGGGAAGGCATGGGTGGAGTGTGGGGTAGAGGTAGGGGTATGTGGGTAGGGTGGGGTATGTGGGTAGGGGTGGGTGGTGGGTGTAAGGAATTGGATGGGGTGGAGTGGGAAGGTAGAGTAGGAGTGTGTTGGGGTGTGGTGGGATGAGCTTATGAGGGAGTGTTGACGAGGAGGGAGAAGGGGAAGGTCGATGTAAGAGAGGGGGAAGATGGGTATGGGAGGGGAGAGGAAGAGAGGAGAGAGGGTGGGTATAAGAGAGGGAAGGGGGATTGAGAGAGGGGGAAGGTGGGTATGGGGGGAGAAAGAGGGGAAGGTGGGTATGGGGGGAGAAAGAGAGGAAGAGAAAGAGAGGAAGAGAAAGAGAGTGAGAGAGAGGGAAGAGGGGTATGGGGGGGAAGAAGAAAGGAAGAGAAAGAGAGTGAGAGAGAGGGGAAGAGAGTGAGAGAGTAAGGGTGAGAGAGTAAGAGAGTAAGAGTGTAGAGAGTAGGAGAGTATATATATATATATATATATATATGTGTGTGTGTGTGTGTGTACATATATATGACGGGCTTCTTTCAGTTTCCGTCTACCAAATCCACTCACAAGGCTTTGGTCAGCCCGAGGCTATAGTAGAAGACACTTGCCCAAGGTGCCATGCAAGGTGGGACTGAATCCGGAACCATGTAATTGGTAAGCAAGCTACTTACCACACAGCCATGGCATACATACATATGTGTGTGTATGTATGTATGTATGTATGTATGCATGTATATGTTAGTGTTATTTTGTCCTTGCTTTGTCTTCATGTGATAGTTATAGACATAGAGAGATGTCAAGCAAGCCATGTCCTTCATTTCCAGTCTTCTATGAAACCAATATCTGGTCATGGGGAATATTACTCTACTTGGCAACTGGAAGGCTGTCCAGTCATAGAAAATATGCTTCAATAAATTCCGTCCAACCCATACCAGCGTGGAAAAGTGGACATTAAAATGATGATGGTAATTAACTCTTTCACTGCACAGCCTACTCCAGAGTAGACAACTTGTTGTTTTTATATGTGACGAAAATTTTATGCAAACATACTGAATAGTTTTTGTCTCGCAGGCATTAAAAGACATCACACTTAAGATTTATTACACAAAAATTACTGAAACCATAATCTAAAGTGGTGGGGGTTATACACCACCAAAAGTATATTAAAAAGAGTTTAACATGCATATGCTACATTTCAGTCAATCATATTTCTCTCTTTTAACAATTGCCATAGAATTAAATACTTTAGTTTTGTTCTTTCAAATTCTGAGTGCAGATCACTTCAAGCTCAACATGCCATTCATGGCACTGAGCTCATCTTTGCCATTCATTTCTCAATGCTCAGTTTTACCATTTTTTACTCCAGGCTCAATTTTACTAATCTTCATTCCAGACCTAACTTTCCATTCATCCTGCCAAACTTTGATTATTCTTGGTCTAACTTTACTTATTCGTCCCTCTGGGCTTGAATTTACCATTCTTCACTCTTGGCTCAACTTTACCATTCATCTCTCCTAACTCAGATTTACCATTCATCCCTTCAGCTTTGATTTTACTATTCATCCCTCAAAGCTCATCTTTACCATTCATCCTTCCAGGTACAACATTATTTACCTTCATTCCAGACTCATTTTTTTCCATTCATCTCATCAAGCTCAAATTTACCATTGATAAATCCAGGCTCAACTTTGCTATTCCTCATTCTAGGAACAACTTTGTCCTTCATCATGCTAAGCTTAAATTTGTCATTCATCACTACAGATTTGATTTTATCATTCATCAGTCTAGGTTCAGTTGAATAAAACAAATACGAGTAATCCTATCTATTTTTTATTTTACAGAAATCCACTAAAAATATATGTAAAATAAACAGTTGTATCCAAGAAAAGTGATAATAACCTGTATTGGTTATCAGGGAGCTTAAGTAATTCAAAAATACCCAACTGTGGAATAAATTCCTTTGCCATCTGCAACCATAACACAATGTGAAGACAAGAAAACACAAACATTTTCATACAATGGGTTCTTTCAATTTTCATCAAGCAAATCCTCTCACAAGGCTAGATAGAAGATACTTGCCCAGGACTATAGGTATAAGACATTTACTTGCACAGCAGGATTATAGGAAGAAGACACTTGCCCAAAGTGCCATGTAATGAAAGTGAACCAGAAGTGACATGGCTGGAAAGTGAACTTCTTAAACATAAAACCATGCCTGCACCTGTTGTAGATTTTGATATTCAAAAAAGCTGAGACAACATTTTTGTATATTGAAATATCTTTCATCATAGATGTGCTTATATACATATATATGTGTGTGTGTGTGTGTGTGTGTGTGTGTGTGTGTGTGTGTACTGCATTTTGTTAGTCACCGTAGGTTTGTGTGTGTGTGTGTACTGCATGTTGTTAGTCACCGTAGGTTTAAGAATATATATATATATATATATTCTTAAACCTACGGTGACTAACAACATGCAGTACACACACACAAACACACACACTCACTGTTACTCATAGTAACAGTTTTTGTGATATTTTTGCTGCTTTTTAATAAAGTATATTACTCTACCTCTGGTATTCAAGTACTATTTCTTCCACCTTGTTTTGCATTTTAATGCTTACTCTGGTATATATGTATATATTTATATTTATATATATATATATATACACACACACATACATTTAAAGGGAGAAAAAATGACATATATAAATGTGTGTGTGCGTGAAATTTTTCTTCCTTTTTCTCTTCAACAGTGCACCATTTATTTTCTCCTCTAATTGTCACCAACAGTTTTTTCCTCCCTCCCCCACCTTTATGTTTCATTATTTCTTGCTTTCTTTCTTATCACCACCATTTTGCTCTTCTTGTCACCATTTCTCTCATTTGTCCTCATATTCTCACCATTAGTTCTTGTCTTGTTTTTATTTTCCTTTTTTCTCTTTCCCTTCCTCCCTCTCTCTTTCTCTCTCTCTCCCTCCCTTTCTCCTTCTCTCTTTCTCTCTCCCTCTCTCTCTCTTTATCTCTCTCTTTGACATTTGCCAGAAAGCCACTGACCATTAAACCTATTGATTGCACTCAAACAATTCACAGCCGTCATGCCAGTCATCAATAACATTGTCTGGTCTCT
This sequence comes from Octopus bimaculoides, assembly GCF_046866305.1. Taxonomy (NCBI): domain Eukaryota; kingdom Metazoa; phylum Mollusca; class Cephalopoda; order Octopoda; family Octopodidae; genus Octopus; species Octopus bimaculoides. Next base: position 43,374,429 of record NC_142932.1, on the reverse strand, counting down.
TTGTTAATAGATCGTTGCCACAAAATACATCTTACTGTCATTTACTTATCATTAATTTCCTTTATATC
>NC_142932.1:43361861-43369361 GCF_046866305.1 Octopus bimaculoides | reverse complement strand
ATACATGAGTTTTCTTTTTTTTTTTTTTTACATACAGTATTCTCAACATTTAAACTCCAGCTGTTTCCAGAGCTGTTAGCAATGGCATACATATATACATTTGACAAGTCTGCATGCACCTCCTCACACACACACACACACACACACACACACATACACGCACACACACACACACACACACATGCACACATGTGCAAGAGCATTTTTATCTTGCTTTGCTTTTGTAGTGATTTGCAGGGATTTTTCTTTTTTTTTTTTTTTTTTTTGGTTGATTAACAGATAATTGTGCAAAGTTGAAACTCAGTGTAGATCTAAGAGTTATACATGCCAATGCAGGTGTTGCAACTAAACCAATGCAACATAATGCAAAGCTATGCAATGCAAAAAGAGGTGAGTAAATATACTAAAGTGTGGTTTAAGGTTTCATCTCTCTTTCTGTTTGTTTTATTTTTTGGCTTTTTCTTTTCTGGAATGTTCTCTTGAAATAATGAGCTTTAGCGCCAGAACACTGGAGAGCCGTTTATGATAAAGATATACACTGTTCTATCAAAGAAATCCAAATGCTTTGATTCTCACTTCAGCATAAGAAATTTCCATCTGTTTTGAATATGTATGTATCCATGTGTGTGTGTGTGTGTGTATGTGTATGCTTGTGTGTTTGCATGCTTGTGTGTTTGCATATAAGTATATATATATATATATATATATATATATATATGTATGTGTGTGTGTGAGAGAGTGAATGTGTATATATACACAAATACATATATATATATATATATAGTATATATGTATTTGTATATATGTATATATATATATATATATATATATATATATATATATATAAATAAACAGTATTTCACAGAAATATGTACACCCCTAAAAAATTTCAACAAAATTGCCATTACTCTGATAATATCGAAGGAAATCAAACAGAATTTATACTGAATAAAATGTATTATACATGTAAATGTTATATAAATTTGGAAAACAAAACAATAAACATTTTCAAAGATATGAATGAAATATTAATTTTCAAATGTTACAAAAATATGTACATCCTAAAGGAAACTTGCTATATTCAATATTTTGTCCACTTTTTTTTTACTAAATTCAGATATTGCTGATAATTTCAATTCCAATAAATTATTTCTCCTGGCATTTTTGCACAGGTCATTGTTATTGCATCTACAGGAATTCTGATTTGTGTACTGTGGTGAAAATCTTCTTCATTGTGATTAAAATGGCACCAAAAGGAAAAGAACTGTCTAAAGATTTGAAGAAAATTATTTTTAATTTGCACAAGAATGATTTAGGATACAAGTTAATTAGCAAATGAATACATATTAATGTAAACACAGTTGCAAAAGTAATTCAGAAGGACAAAGCTACTGGGTGGCTAAGCAATAATCATCGTCCAGGTCGTCCTTCTATTTTAACTGAATGTATTTTTTGCCGCATCCAACATTGCATGATGGACAACAGGCATCATACAGCTTCATCTTTGGCCCAAGAAGTGCCTTCTGTTAGTGGAAAGAGAGTATCCACCCAAACAATTAACCCAAGTTTGAACCAGTGTGGTCTTCATGGATGAATTCCTTGTAGGAAGATTCTCTTCACTACCAGGCATAAATCAAGTCATCTTTCTTTTGCCAAAACCTATATGAGTAAGAAGGAGTTTTGGAATAAAATTCTTTTTTCTGATGAGACTAAAATCAACTTGTTTGGGTCAGATGGTATTAAACGAGTATGGCAATGACCAGGTGAAGATAATAGCAACAAATGCACTGTGCCTACTGTGAAACACAGCAGCAGAAGTGTTATACTTTGGGGATGCATGAGTGTGGTTGGTTTAGGAGGACTTACATTTATTGAAAGAACAATGGATTCAAGGTTTTACTGTGACTTATTGCAGAAAACAGTGATTGAAAGCATCAAGGAACTAGGAAGACATTCCTTGTTCCAACATGATAATGACCCTAAACACACTTCAATGATGACGACTAAGTTTTTATCGGATAAAAAGGTGAAGGTATTGCCTTGATCTACCATGTCACCTTGATTTAAACCCAATAGAACATCTGTGGGTGTTTTGAAAAGAAAGGCTGAGGAGAAAAAACCCTGCAATATAACACAGTTGAAAGACATCATTAAGGGTGAATGGAGGTCAATTTCATCGATTATATGCAGAAATTTAGTCGACTCTATGCCCATAAGACTTAATGCAGTCATTGGACGGTCACACCAAATATTGGATATAACAAATAATCCTTTAGTGGGTACATATTTTTGCATCATTTGAAAACTAATATTTCATATCGTATCTTCATTTGGTCACATTTCATGAGAAGAGTGTCTTGGTCAACCTATGAACTTTTCAGCTGACCCTTATATATGCATTTATATGTATATATATATATATATATATATATATATATATTTCTAATAGCTATTCCTTGGTTTGATACTGGTGACCAATTATTTAGACACAGTGGTATTCTACAAACATCCACAGAAGTTGAGGAAACTAGTATTTGGTGGTTTGATGTGGTTGTAGTCATTGGAATTGACTAATTCAGTATAAACATTTATATTGTGTTAATTTGAATAGAACTCTAATATATTACGTATAGGGACTCTCTGTTTCTCCTGATACACGTATTTCCACTGCCTCCACAATCATGGTACACTATCATTGTCACTGCCACTACAGCTATTTCTGATGCTAACAATGACTTCTTTTATCACCATCATCATCACCACTAACACCATCACCATAATCACCTTCACTGCATTATTACCATCACCACCACTACCACCATCACAGCCACAATGACCTGCACCAATGCTACCATCACTACTTACTTGTCTTTACCATAACTGCAAGCACCACTGTAACCATTGTCACTACCTCTACCTTAGCAAGAAATGTGTGTGTGTGTGTGTGTGTGTGTGCGCATACGTGCATGTGTGTGCCTGTCTATTTTCAGATGTATGTATGTCTATTCTATGTGTGTGTACATAGAAAACACGTAGGACATGTATATGTGTATATCGAGAGTGAAGAATAAGAAACAGTTGGAAATGGTTCCAAGAAGCCAGAATGCAAAAGCTTGAAGGAAGGAAAGTGTGATTGTGAGTAAGGGAGAGAGAAGTAGTAAAGAAAAGTCAGAGAGAGAGAGAGAGAGAGGGGGGGGGGAATGTAAGAAATAAAGTCAGTGAAAGACAGAGAGGACTGAACGGGAGAGAAACCAGCTAATAGAAAGATACTTTGCTTTTGACGAAGTGGAAGTTTAGTGCCCACAGCCTTACCAAGCTTTCGTAAACTGTGCAGAGAAAGAAGAGGAAGGTAATAGAAGAACATCATCATGTTCTTCTTCTTTTCCATTATCTTCTTCATCTGAGAGAGCTTCACACAATCTCATAGTCACTTACTCACATACACTTGTGCAAACATATGTACACCATATGCATATGATGGTGTATTGAAAAGTTTCTGGCTTTGAGGGTATTGCAAGAGGCCTGGTTGGAGGCCCAAACATCCAAGGTCTTTTACAGGGCTTAGAAAAACTGAAGGATGATTACAATAAGTGTGTGAGTCTGAGGGAGGAATATATTGAATAAAATCATAATTAACTGATCCTCCTGTATTTTATTTTACCCAAAATCAGGAACTTTTCACACATCCCACCTCGTAAGCACCTATACATACAGTGACGCATCATCATCATCATCATCATTGTTTAACGTCCACTTTCCATGCTAGCATGGGTTGGACGATTTGACTGAGGACTGGTGAACCAGATGTACACCAGGATCCAATCTGATTTTGGCAGAGCTTCCACAGCTGGATGCCCTTCCTAACACCAACCACTCCGAGAGCATAGTGGGTGCTTTTACGGGCCACCGGCACGAAGGACAGTCAGGCGGTACTGGCAACGGCCATGCTTAAAATGGTGTATTTTACGTGCCACCTGCACACACATAAACATATTTTCATTCCAGTCATTCTGTATACCTGCTTTTAGTGACTGTTCTACATACCTACCTATCATTTTAAATCTGTGTACTAATCAACTTAAATAGTTGTCTAACTATCAATTTACCAATTTATCTATCTGTTTATTTCTATAGTTCTGTCTTATCTATATAGCTATTAATCTATTCCCCTTTCATTCTAGCTATCTATCTTTTTATCTATTTATAAGTCTTTCTTTCTTGCTGTTAAGCTATCTACTCGTTTATTCATCAATCTTTCTATTCAACAATTTATTTATGTACCAATCTAAGTGGACAATGGAATGTATATGAACAATATGGACAAAAACAAAAGCATACAATATAAATTCTTGTTTTATTAAAATTATCTCCACCACTGGTCACAGCTTGTCTATGTTGTTCATATACATATCACTGACCCTTCTGAGTGAGTTCTCTTAGCTTATTTTGCTTAATTTATGCAAATTACATAGGTCATAAAAGCATTCTATTCTTTTCGTATATGCCTGTGATACGACTCTAAAGATAGGTTAGGAAAACTGATGATGCTGACGATGTCTATACAAGCTGGAACACATGTCCACAGATGTCATCTTATCTCCAGACAATAAGCCAGTGTTTTCCTTAAATAGCAAGTCAACTTGGGTGAGTTCTTGCTTCTTGAGATTATCTCCTATTTGGTTGTAGCCATTTGGTACCTGTGACACATCCACAAGATGCAGAAATAATTCTAATAAATCAAGAATTTATGCTATATACTATTTGATACATCTATATTTTTTTATACATATATACATGTGTATATACATATATATATATATATATATATATATATACCTAGCTAAGTAGCTATTTTTATATTCATATATCAGTCAATTTCCACCCATCCATCTATGTCTAGCAGCATATTCATTGATCTGGAATTTTTAACTTTTGAAATTATCTTCCCCTTCTTAAGAGTCTCTAATAATTGCCACTAGGCTTTTCTTTTCTTACTCCAACTAAATGACATTAGGATAGTAAACTAGTAAAGCACCTTCTGAATACATACTTATGTTACAAGAATTTATTTTTAAACAGATGCTCAATAAACCTTAGTTTACCTTTTGTTTCACTATCATCTGCACCAGAGGCCTTAATGCTTTAGAAATATGCATACCATATTAGGGTTGCTACAATTATACAGAAGCTAAAAGATTTGTGTATTCATGCAACAAAGGTTTTTTGGTTTATTCTGGCTGTTGAAGTAACAAAGTTTTTGGTGTGGCTATGTCTTGACATTATTCCTATTGATCTCCTTATGACACCTATAACTTTGGCAGGAGCATTTATAAATAAGAGCAAACATTTAAGATTATACCATAAAGATTTTTTTCCCCTCTTTTTGGATTTATGAATATTAGCACTGTTTGATATGTAATATATTGTATGTGTTGATGCAATTGTTTTCTAATGCATCTTTATAATAATGAGAAACATGATAAAAAGATTCCTCAACATCATTTTTTAATGATATTACATAATTCTTAGGATTGTTGGACAGATTGTTGGGATTTTAAATTAATGTACTACAACTTCTCATGAAGTTACCAGTAACTATATATAAGAAATTGATTATACTTAGATTTGTATTAATCCTAATTATTATTAAAGCTGTTGCCTTGACTATGTTGATAAGATTCTTTCTAACTGTAACCAGTGTATAGTCATTCGTGTCTCACAAAGTGTATAATTCTTCATCACAATAAAGACCAAACTTATAGGAGTGGAAACTCTTCTGAAGTAATGATCCTATCAATTCACAACCTTTTGCCCTTCATACAATTCCATGATACATCAAATAATACTTTCCACCTATATTTAACTGAGAAAGAATTATTAAAGGATAGAAAATATTTTTTAGTGTGTATAAAGACTAGAATAAAAACCATCTACCAAAAGTTATTTTGCTTTTTGAGAAGAAAGTTGATTGCAAATGGATATAGATAGAACACTACTATATCAAACTACATGGGTATACAACAGCATTTATTTTCTATGTTAATGATGTATTGATGAGAGATACACATATATTCCACAACAGAGGAGTTAAAAATGATTGAATCTAAATTATTTTTACTGACTATACTTAATTCACTTCTGGTTACATTTATTAATCTGCATTTGGAATTAGTAAGAAAATTATATTTATAAGCCTTAAATGTAATGTATGGCTGCTTGTAAAGTTAAAAATTTTATTCTTTTATTTTATAAAAAAGATAGAGATAATTGTATGTATGTATGTATGTATGTATGCATGTATGTATGTATATATGGATGGATGGATATAGATGGATGTACACATATTCATATATACATATATAAATTATGCATTCATGTATACATATATATTTCACGCACAAAATTCATTCTGCCACTTATCATGAGGAAGCTACACAGCTAACAACCTAAACTTTAGCCACTGGACTACATACAAACGACTCCTGTCCACTCTCCCACCAGACAGATTAAATTTGGAGTACCTTGATTATAACTAAACATATTCACTCAATTGTGTTGGCCTTCTTTTTAGGCACAAAATATACTGTCATGTGACACTAACGCATGAACATAGCAGGAAACTTGCAAAAGGTTTTAAACTAAATCATGTGTTCATTCTCTACAAACACTTGACAGGAAACATTCAGAGCATTGATTGTTTGGACATGTGCAGTCAACCATGTCAGCCTTAACTTACTATGCCAAACATTGTCACTTGATACTAACACACAGATATAGTGGGGAACCTACAAAAATTTTTAAGACCAGTCATGTGACTATCCTCTACCAATCAATCAAATCCTATTCAGAACATATACTAATTTGAGCCATGAACTCCCTATAAAAGCAGGGCAAGCTTCAAACACTGGTCAGAAGCAAGACAGCTATGACATAAGCCATGTTTTTTTCTATTTGAACTTTTTGAAAATCAGTGTGAAAACTGTGAAACCGGTTAAAGCTTTAAATATGTTAATAATTAAAAATGTTTTAACTATTCTCAGTGCATTTTCAACTTCTACTTTTCCTATATCTCTACCAGTGTGAAATAAAATAACTATACCCTTTACTCTTTTCAGTCATTTTGACTGTGGCCATGCTGGAGCACTGCCTTTAGTCAAGCAAATCGACCCCAGTACTTATTCCTTGTAAGTCTAGTACTTATTCTATTGGTCTCTTTTGCCAAACTGCTAAGTTATGGGGACGTAAACACACCAGCATCGGTTGTCAAGCAATGTTGGGGGGAACAAACACATTCACATAAACATATACACACACACACACACACACACACACACACACACACACACACACACACATATATATATATATATATATATATATATATATATACATATATATATATATATACACATATATACGACGGGCTTCTTTCAGTTTCCTTCTGCCAAATCCACTCACCAGGCTTTGGTCAGCCCGAGGCTATAGTAGAAGACATTTGCC
>NC_142932.1:43344361-43356861 GCF_046866305.1 Octopus bimaculoides | reverse complement strand
TCACTCACACCAGCGCCATTATTAACACCACTACAACTACCTCCCATACCCCAGAACAGATGACACCACTGCCAATACCACCACTACTACTAGTAATAATAATTACACCATTACTACCACCTGTACCACCACACTCCAATTACCACTGCTACTACTATAACACCAACTGTATTAGTACTACCACCAACACCACTGCAAGAGGCAGTCATATAAACACCACCATCACTACTACGATAATACCAGTGACAGTAGTACTACTACCAAAACCACAACAACATGCTGTTATAATCAACATCACTACTGCCTACACCACTTTCACTACTACAACCAAAACACCAACGTCTGAAGCACTACCATCAACACTACTGCAAGAGACAGTCATATGAATACCACCAGTACTACTACTACCAATACCACCTCCAACACTGCCAACACCATCTCCAACACTACTACCACTTTGACTACAACACCAAATACAATAACACTACCACCAGCACCAATGCAAGAGACATTCATACAAGCACCACTAGTACCACCTCTGCCAATACTATTTCCTGTACTACAACATGTACTTGCTACTATACAACAGAGAGAGACAGTTATACAGTCACTAGTGGTACTACTACCGTCTGCGCTATGACCTTTACTATCAATAAACAATACCACAAGAATAAGTTGTCATTGCCCAAACCACCACTTCTATTACAACCACCACTACTATATAAGCAACACCACCAATTGCAGTAGCTCTACCATCAGTACCACTGCAAGAGGCATTTGCAGCAAACGCCACCGTCACGCTAACAACAGCAACATCACCATCATCATCATCATCATCATCACCAATGTCAATTGCTCCAAATGATGACGACGACGACCACCATCACCACCACCAACAACAACAGCAACAGCAGTATCACCATCATAGTCATCAACATGAATTGCTCAAATGAGCACCGCCACCACCACCACCACCGCCACTGCCACCACTACATCCACTGCCACTAATCACATCAATGCTAATAGCAACTACCAACACATCAGCAACATTCCTTCCAGCATTATCATCCCCCACCCATCCTCCTACCCACCCACACACACACACCATACACCCACACCTATACACACACACACACACACACACACACACATACGATGCCAACATAACCATCACCACCGTCGTCGTCATCATCATCATCATCATCACCATTAACATCATCATCATCATCATCACCATTAACATCATCATCATCATCATCACCATTAACATCATCATCATCTTCGTCTCCCCACCTCTGCCATCCCCCCTACAATAACAACCACTCCAACACTATCACCACTGCCGCCTACAACACCTTAAAAAAACAGCCAGATCAGCACCAGCTACATAATTACTACTACCACCACCACCATCACCACCTCCATCATCATCATCATCATCACTACCATCACCACCATCGTCAGCATTGTCATCATAACTACCACCACTACCACCACCACCATCATCATCATCACAAGCGACAACAATAACAGCAACATCAACAGGCTAACCTTCATGTGGTTGCTCAATCTGCTAGAAATAGTAGCTACACCTCCCTCAAATTGCATCCAGCCATCTTTAAAAATAGAAAAGGAAATATTGGCTAATATGGTTTTAGATACCCATAAAAAAAAGAGGGGATGGTCATGGAAGGAATTCTTTAAATTGTAGTTCTGTTGTATTAAGGGTTGGCCTGGAGGGGGGAGGGCGCTAAACTGCAACGACTTCACTGTGAAAATCACCGAAGCAAACAAGTATCACCACTATCATCACCACAAGCAGCACTACCATACATCATCAGCAGCATCATCATCATCATCATCATCATCATCATAACTGATATCACCAAACTCCATCATCATGCCCAACGTCATCACAAACATCATCATTATCTTCATCATCACCAACAACAATTATATAGCTGCTGCAATTACTACCAACACCCAGTACTGTTGATGACACTACTACCACCACCACCACCACCACCACCACCACCACCACCACCACCACCACCATCCCTTCAATTCCACTACGATCTCTAACACTACTACCAACTCCCAACATCACCATTATTAGCAACACCACCACCACTGCTACTAGCATCACCATCGCTAACACGACTACCAATCCGACCGTCACCAGCATTACTACTAACACCATCATCTTTTGCTAACATTACTACCACCACTACAACAACCACCACCACCACCACTACCACCACCAGCATCGCTAAAACTACTATCAGCACCACCATCACCACCAACATTAATACTACTACCAACACAACAGCAACCAGCATTAACACTATAACCGACATCATCACCAATGACAGCAACACTGGCACCAATGCCACCGTCACCACTAATGCTAACGCTACAGTACCACCACCACCACCACCATCACCACTGTTAACACTCCAACCGACACCATTACTTACACCAACATCACCGCCACTACCATCGACTCCATGACTGTGTCTAACACTACCGCGAACACCACCACCACACCACTCCCATCACTAACAACACTACTGCAACCAATGCCAGCACTACCAATATCATCACCATCGTGGGGCACCCATGTGTCTTCTTGTTTCACCCCCCCCACCCCAACCCTCGGGAACGCCCCCCCCCCACTCCCTTCACCATTCAGTTATCAATTGACACCAACCATACCATCATCATCGTCATCATCATAAGGACCGACAGCAACGGTAGTAACACCAACAGCAACAACACTACCACCGCACTCACCAACACCAATACAAAGCTACTACTACTATTACTACTACTACAACTACTACTACTACTGCCAACACTAACCAACAACAGCTACACTATGATTGTCAACTATGCCACCATATCTGCTACTATCACCCACACCACCAACACAACTACTGCAACTACTATTACTACTACTATTACCACCACTACCACCATTGCCACCTCTACTTCTATTACTACTACTACTACTAACTCCATCATGACCACCACCAAAAATGAACTATTACCAACACCAGCACTGCCGCCAACATCAACAGCAAAGCCGCAATCACCACCTCCATCACCTTTACCACTAATACGGCTACTATCGCCAGCACCACCACAACCATAATTACCACTAATGTTGCTACTGTCACCAGTAGCAATACCGCCGCCATCATCACCAATAATACTACTACTACTATCACCAACACCAACACCACAATCACCACTAATACTACTAGAATCATCACCACCACCACCATCAGTACCGATATGGGCACCAACATTAAAACCAGCACCAACACACGCAACACTACAATGATTATGACCAAACTGACTCCCACCTCCAAGACCAAGGAACAACGCAAAACGCCAGCACCCCCACCACCGTCCTCAACGTCTCCTGCATCAATGGCAGCAGCACCAACACCATCATCATCATCATCATCGTCATCGTTATTGGCATCACCAATAAACAAGCAACAACAAGTATAAAAATAAGGACAGTACTAACAATGGTTGCCAAAGAGACGATGACATAGTCAAGGAAGAGGAACTAAGAGGGCTTGGGGGATGGATGATGGGAGGGACAGTGAGAGAGATGAGAGAGAGAGAGAGAGAGAGAGAGAGAGAGAGCCGGGTGGGGCTGGGGGGTGGGGGTGGGAAGAGATAGACTGGGAGGCAGGAGATGAGATAGAAAGAGGAAGGGGGAGGGAAATGACGGTACAGAAGGAAGAGATGTGGTTGTGGTAATGGTGATGGTGTTTGTGGTGATGGTGGTGGTCCTGGTTTTCATTGTAGTGGCGGTCCATGGTGATGGTTGGTGTCGTTGTTGTTGTGTTGTGGTAAGAGAAGGCAGAAGGGTAGGAGGTGAGGAGAAAAGATAACATGACCATAGGACCAAGTGAAGAAGGAGGAGGAGGAGGAGGACAAGTAGGAGAAAAGAGAAGAGAGAAGTGGAGAAAGAAACCAGAGAGATGGATGGAGGAGAAAAGATAGTAAATTTTTAGTAAAAAAAGAGAGGGGAAAGAAGAAGAAGAAGACGAATGAAAGGAAGAAGGAGGACGATGAAGTCAGAGGAAGCTATGATGTATGGTAGGAGGAAAAAGAGAGGAAAGAGGAGTTAGAAAGAAAGGTGTTGGAGTGAGAAGAGATTGTGGGACCAAAAAATTGAAGAGAAGCCCGAGTGGGAGTTAATGAAGAAAAATAATTAGAAAAGAAAGATTATGAAATGAAAGAAACAAGATGAAGTGAAAGAAAGAAAAAGATAGATGAGGTAGGAAACATACAATAAAGAGGAAAAGTAGAATATGTTGGAGGAGGAGGAGGAAACAGAGAGACAAAGAGTAGTAGTAGTAGTCGTAGTATGAGGAACAGTAATAGTGGTAAGAGCATGAGGTGTTGGAGTAGGAGGGAAAAAGAGTGAGTAGCATATGTGACCCAGCTAGAGAAAAAGAAAGACAAGATACGAACCGACTTCTTTAGATAGATAGATAGAGAGAGAGAGAGAGAGAGACAAGAGAGAGAGAAACAAGAGAGAGAGACAGATATATTTCCAAAATAAGCAACCAACAGTTGTATACCAATGACAACAAGCAAGCACAATAACAACGACAACAACTATAGTGGCCAACAATAATGGCAGATATGGAAACGGAGAAAACAGAACACCTATGATTGCAAAAACAGCTGCAATGACAACCAAAAATGACCCATAACCCTCTTTCCCCTCTGCTGCTTGTAACCTTCTTTCCTTCTTTGTCCTCTGCTTTCTCCTTCTCTGACCACTAACAACAAGTACTGCAAAAAAATAGTAAAGGTAGGAGTAGACTATGTATGAGAGTAGGAGGAACAGTTACCAATTATGCAATCTACTTTGCATATTACCATTTCGAAAAGCAACAAAACTTGTAGTTTCAAGGTTGAATATGCAAATTAGATTGCAAAAATTTAAATCAACCTTTTTCTTTTTTGTCTTTTTTTTTCTTCAATAAATCAATTTATATATTTATTTATTTTTTTGTAGATTTTTGCTTCATTTTACTTTTTTTTTAATATTTTTCAAATACCTTCCATATTGGAATTTCAGAATGACTGACTATATGCTTCCGATTTTTTTTTTTTTTTTTTACAAAAATAAGAAAGTAAAAGAAATTCTACCAAGAAAATGAAATAGTTGATAATAATGATGATGATGATGATGATAAGGAGAAGGAGGAGGGGAGGAGGACAATTCTGTTGTTTAGGTTTGTTGTTTGATGTTGCTTTTTAGGGGTTTTTGTTTTCAAATTTTATTGTGAAAGGGTCAAAATGTGGTCCTTAATAATTTGAAAATCACTTTCTTTAGGATTTCTTAAATATTTTTGAAACATTCAAGAAATAACTGCTAAAAACGTTAAACAATACAAAAACCCTAAACAGAACCAAAATAACAAGGGAAAATAACAGAAAATAATAATAATAATAATAATATAAAATGATTTGAAAGGAACATAAAAAATATGAAAGAAAATAAAAGAAATTAAAGAATTCGTTAAAAGCAAAAACAAAGCAAAATTTGGAGAAAAAATATATAGGTGAAATGATTTTAACTGATAAAATGAATGAAAATTGAAATCAATTTCCATTGAAACTGTTAATATATCTTGTATGACTTCAGTTAAATATTTTGTACATACAACATAAAAATATACATACTTCGTTTTTGTTTTTTTTGTTTTTTTATATTTTACTGATATTTTTCACTACTTGATGGACGTATTACAAGAGTTGTAAAAATTTTTTATTTGAAGAAAATTCTCCATTTCAATCAAATATATTTTCTGTCAAAATAATTAATAATAATAATAATAATAATAATAATAATAATATTGAAGGTGGTTGGTTGGTTTGTGTAGTCAGCAGCAAGCAACGGCTAATGAATCAAGGTGTTCTTAAGCATTTTGATATTAACTTGAAATATGGTTTCATAACAAAAAGTGTTATGTATGTTCAGGTAGAAGCTTGATATACAATACAACCCATTAGCATTCAGATCACACTGTCAAATATAATGCTTATTTATTCACATTGATTTCAATATATCAGGCATTGTTATCTCATAGCTTCAAGATTCTAGCGATGTGATTGTTTATTTTTAGAATGACATTGAAGGGTAGGTATGAGAAGCTGGATCTGGCCAGTTTGGACATAAAACAGGTTAAATATTTTGGCTGGAGAGTTTAAATGTTAAAGTAATAAATTTAAAAAATAGTCATGTAGAAAATGAGAATTATTTAGAAATACTGTTTGAAGCATATAATGTTTTACATATACTCTTCTCATATATACAGGGTTGGTCAAAAGTCACCTGACAGTAAATACAGAGATGTACTTGCATAGCAAGTGACCTGCTCTGAGATCGTGTGCTGGAATGAAAGCAATTGCAGTGTGGAAGGTGTTTATAAGCCATTTAAGAAACTCACAAAAAAACCATTAGATTCACTTCAACATTTAAATTTAATTTGCCAAAATATTTTCATCGCTTTGAGACCACGAGCTGTTCACTGACAAAATTCTGTGCTACATCTGAGAAAGTAACAGTTAGTTCATGATATATATGTACGTATGTATGTGTGTATGTATGTATGTATGTATGTATGTGTACATGTATGTGCATATGCATATGTGTACATGCATATTCATGTGTGCATGCCTATACACATGTATGTATGTATGTATGCATGTATGTAAATATGTACGTATGTACTTATGTATGTACGTAAGTATTTAGGTAAGTGTGTGTACATGTCTGTGTGTGTGTGTACATGTGTGTGTACATGTGAATGTATGTTTATGTACTGATATGTGTCTGTACAAGTTGTATACATGACTGTTACTTTGTTGAAAGTTGTATACACACACATATACATACATACATACAGCTCTTCAATGCCCTGCCAAAACATTTGAGAGAAATGCAAGACATGGATGCGGAGGTCTTCAAGACAAAACTTGACGCTTTCCTCTCCACGATACCAGATGAAGCAATGGCTCGTAATGAGACGCAGTTTAGGGAAGCTATGTCAAATTCTCTTATACACCAGATGTGCCATCAAAACTCTTGATTGGACCATGTCAGGTGGGGGAGAAGAGCCATGCAAGGAACGTGAAAATCACGGTGGTGCACCAGCATGACCGCAGCCACTTGGCTGAAACACATAAATAAATAAAAAATATACATATATATAGACACAAACATATGTGTGTGTGTGTGTGTGCATTTGTCCCTCTCACCACCGTCTAACAGTGAATGGATACAATGTCTTAGATACATATATGCACATATAACCTTACTCATACATATATACAAGTACACACAATCATATAGACACTTACACACACTCACAAATATATATATATATATATATATATATATATATATATATAAATAAATTTAGTGAATGGTGTAAAACGCATATGTTAACTGCATATGCAGTTAACATATGCGTTTTACTCCATTCACTAAATTTATATATACTCAAGTACCCAAAATAACAAGGAGTTTCTACCTCATAAACAGGAGTTACACCACAGTCATTTTGTGATCTTTGCTACCCTGGTATTTATTAACCAATTTATTTTGTCCGAGTTATTTATTAATTAGGAGAAAATAAATACATATAATATTATATATATATATATATATATATATATATATATATATATACATACATACATACACATTACAGTCAACAATGTTATGCTGAAAAGGGATATTTCCTAACAGTTTTTAAACCAACATGCCTAAGTCAATTCCTGGTTCTATGATACAAGCTTCCTGCTTTAAAGTGATCCAAACAAAAACCTTCCATCAAAATTTATGTTAATTTACGTTCCAAACAACAAGTTAACACTAAAATTATTTTATTGAATTCTTCATTATTGCAAAAACGTAATTGAAACAAAGACAGTTAAAGTCAAAATTGAATATTTTTATTGTGGAACCATAATATTGGACATCAAATATAAAGTTACTGGGGCATTTTGCATGGAAAGTTTTAAAAAAACAATGTTTTAGAATTAATAATTTATTAAAAATGTTATGTAGAAAAAGTAACCACTTTTTACTTTGTTTTAGTAATTATATTTGTATGTTAAAAAAAGAATTGTGATTAACAAGTATATTTTTTGAAAGATACTCATGCGTGAATATAGATTTTCTTTAGATTTTTAAAGCTTTGAATATTTTAAAAAATCTGTCACACACTGGACATTCCTTAAGGTGCTCCAGTGTGTCATGGAGTACTAAGGAATATCATTTAAGAACCTGCTTATTGGCTGCAGAAACCCGAGAAGTCCACAATATAAATTTACATATATTAGCCAGAAAAATCCACGATGTACTGGGGCGTAATAGGTGAACTGCAATATGGCAAGTGATTACTGTACATATATATATATATATATATATATATATTGTATGATCTCATCACAGACTGATGAGACTTGCCACAGGTACCATGCAAACCAGTACTACCAGTTCCATGGTCGAGTGGTCAGTGGTTAAACTAAATGAGTAAAATGAAATACTTTCAACTTGTTTGGGTGAGCACACCCATCCAACAGCCATTCTGTCGACAAAGGCAATGACAAACCACTCCAATATCTATGTCAAGAAAACACTATGAGAAAGTTCGAATGGAGTAATGCTATGGCTTCATCTGATGGTAGAATTTGTACTTAACCAGAAACACTTTTGCTGTAGTCAATAATGACTTTTAGGCACACAGTATTTCGTTATGCAACTATAATATACTACAAAGTATATCAAACGTTCTTATAAGTTTATACTGTGTGCTACTGTGTTATATCATGGACTCCTCAGTATATCATGGGTTTCTGCAGCTGAACGGTATTTATATTTTTTTAGATTTTAATTATTTCTGTGGCAAAATAAGCATTTTCATACCTAAAAATTAATAAATTAATAAATAAGAATACAGTACCATACTGCACTGTATAATACATGAATTAAGATATATTAAAACAAAATACGTAGTGTACCATAAATTAGTAAACAAAGAATCGCACATACTGTATGGAAAATGAAACTCCTAAGGGTGTGGAGAGAGTTTATAAAAGCTTAAATATATAAAGATAATAAAATAAATATATACAAATTATAAAAATAATTTAAAAAAAACATACAGTACAGCACTGTTTCTACTTCGTGGATTTTCACTTATAGCAGGGGTTTTGGAATATAACACCCATGATAGTCGAGGGATTATTGTATATATAAAATGAGGTAGTTTTGGTGAAGCATTGTGAGTATAACTTTAAAGAAGGTTGTTATGTAAGGCCGGAACAATGTGATCTGGTACAAAGTATTTCTATATTTTGAGATGAAGACCCCTTCTTCAGATCATTTGGGAAAAGTAGTAGTTGGAAAAGGTCATTGCTTATCCCGAAATAGAGAAATACAAGAAAAAACTGCAACTTCACTCAGTTTTCTTTTTCTTTTGTAGTTTACTTTGTACCTTCTTGCATTGTTCTGGCCTTACACAACAACCTTCTTATATATATATATATATATATATATATATATATATATATATATATTCAGTTCTGTTAGCTATATGCCCTGCAAAGACACATGCATAGAAATGGAAAAGAGGTTAGATGATGACAACAATAATGATTTCTCTTATCTAAAGATGAATGAGAAGACCTTACAAGGACTAATTACAGAATCATTTTACACAAGTTTGACTGCAGACAAAAATAGACATAGAACAATACTATACAAACGTAGAATGCCACCAAATTTCATGAGAAGTAACAATCTGTTGTACATGTCCCAGAATATGACTTATATTTATCAATCTTCAAAAAAGGAAAGGCAAAAATTTCTTACATTCGTATAGAACCTAAAATTTATTTGCTGTGGACAGAATGCATTCTTGATGCATTCTTTAATGATCTTGAGAGATAATCTCATTGGATTTGGATTCATAATATTAGGAATATATGAACAATAAACCACAAGATATTTTTGTCTGGTCTTCTGCTATATCCATCACATCTCCATCTTAATAATAATAATAATAATAATAATAATAAAATATCTTACAATTGAATCACGCTCTTCATCTTGATTAATAATAATAATAATAACAATAATAATAATAATAATAATATTTTCAAATTTTGGTACAAGGCCAGAAATTTTGGGGAGGTGCTTAGTCAGTTATATTGACTCCAGTGTTCAGCTGATTCTTATCTTATCGATTCCAAAAGAGTGAAAGGCAAAGTTGACCTTGGTAGAATTTGAACTCATAACATAAATGCCACTAAGCATTTTGCCTTTTAATAATAATAATAATCTTTTCTGCTAAAGGCAAAAGGTCTGAAATTTTGGGGGAGGGGACTAGTCAATTACATCGCCCCCATGTTTCACTGGTACTTAATTTATCAACCCAGAAAGGATGAAAGGCAAAGTTGACCTCAGTGGAATTTAAACTCAGAACATAAGTGTCACTCAGCATTTTGCCTGGAGTGCTAATGATTCTGCCAGCTTGCTGCCTTTTAATAATAATAATAATAATTATCATGTACAGTTATGTCTTTGTATAAAAGATGGGCTACAGCAAATATTCTGCTCAATACCACAGATTTGCTTGTCAGTTGTCTGACCTTAACCAGTTAAGCATGTGTCCATTAGTGGCTGATGATATATGCATCTCTGATCACGTGCAGAATTAGTGTGGGAGCATCATAGACATGTGTTGAAAGGAATTCTTTGGGGTTCGGATAGTTTAGCTTTGGAAACCCTTATTCAGGGACCTTTTGAGTGGGATGGGCTATTCAACCTGAAGGAAATTCTAACTGGGCCCCACCTGCAAGATCAAGCACTGTTTATCTTGATGTGACATTACCATGTTGTGCACATATGGTTGTGATGCATGTACCTGGTGTACCCTTATCAGATGGGTAGTCATGATGGGTATATTGGGCTTCGTATATTTTACTTCAGTGTCACTTTGATGGCATGCCCTGCTCTCTCACTCAATAATGATAATAATGATAATAATAGTGATAATAATATTCCTTTCTACTATTCTACTATAAGTACAAAGCCTAAAATTTTGGTAGGAGGAGGAAAGTGGATTACATCAACCCCAATGTTCAACTGTTACTTATTTTATCAACCCCAAAAGGATAAAAGGCAAAGTTCACCTCAGCATAATTTGAACTCAAAATGTAAAGAGCTGGAAGAATGCCAATGAGCATTTTGTCCAGTGAATTAAAAAGTCTGCACATCACCTTGATGATGATGATGATGACGACGACGACGACGATGAAGACGACGACGATGATGATGATGATGATGATGTTGATAATGATGATGGTTTTAAATTTTGGCACAAGGCTAGCACTTTTGGGGAGGGGTTAGGTCAACTATATTGGGTGGGAAGATACAGTCTTCTAGAATAAGTACTAGGCTTAAAAATTAAGTACTTGGGTCAATTCATTGAACTAAAAAATTCTTCAAGGCAGTGCCACAGCATGGCCATAGTTTAATGACCAAAACAAGTAAAAGATAAAAAATAAGATGAAAGATATTATTTTTCCCTCATTTAAATTAAAGTTCTCAATGTTCTTATTTTTTTTCTCATTGTGTAACTGTAAGCTCTGTCCGTGTGTCTAATTTTCTTAATGCTTTTATTATATTTTTTTGACATAATTTTGTTTTTGAAAATTAATTGGTGTATTATTGAGACTACTACTATGACAGCAGTGATGATCACCTCTCCCCACAGCTTCTGTGGCTGCCATTTTACAACATGAGTATACACATCTATCCTTGTTTATCACAGGTTCATTTATCACTGATCTGGGGGTTAACATGGTATGCTTAATTGTGAACTATGTTATATTTATCACGAATTGATCTGTGAAAACACGAGTCAACAATCAATCACAGATTCTGCTTTGTCTGCAAAGCATGCCACTGCAACCATCCACAATGCTCAGCTACTCAGAATACACTGAGTATCACTCGTGTTGGTATCACTATGCTGCAAGGCTGTATATTTTATATAGAAATTTACGTACATATACTCAACATGCCACTGCTAAACAGAAAAAAAAAAAATACAAAGATGCCCGATTCTAACAATTGGTGTACTTTAAATATTATTCCAAACATGAAACAATATCATTATGTGTGTTTAAAAACTGTTTAGGGGTTTTAATTGGGTAAGTTGGGGGGACAACTAAGGGATCTCAGAATGAAACAGTTTGTTTCCCATATTTTCTATTATTCCTTTATCATAGGTTCATTTAACATTGTAATGCATCCATAATCGATTATGGTTGTTTGATTCCCAAAATACACAAATAGTCTATGGCAGAAATATATGTAGTCACGAAAAAAATGACCTTAGCAGAATTTGAACTCAAAATATAGAGTTGGAACAAATAACATATGA
>NC_142932.1:43311861-43324361 GCF_046866305.1 Octopus bimaculoides | reverse complement strand
GCCGACGGAAGCCTTGTGCGTGGATTTGGAAGACGGAAACTGAAAAAAGCCCGTCCTGTATGTGCGTGTGTGTGTGTTTGTACATTTGTCTCACTACACCATTGCCTGACTACCAATGCTAGTGTGTTTACGGCCCGTATAACTTAGCGATTCAGCAAAACAGTACGATAGAATAAGTACTAGGCTTGCAAAGAATAAGTCCTAGGGTCGATTTGTTTGACTAAAGGTGGTACTCTAGCATGGCCGCTGTCAAATGACTGAAACAAATAAAAGAGTAAAAGAAAGAATAATATATATGTGTGTGTGTGTGTGTAATATATATATATATATGTATATATATATATATATGTATATTTGTGTATCTGTGTGTGTGTGTGTTTGTGTGTGCATGTGTGTGTGTGTGTGTTTCTATATATTTTATATTTGTATGAAAGGTGGTGCTCCAACACGATCCAGTGTTTGCCTGAAACCAGTAAAACAATAAGGTTATATGTTTATACATACACACACACACACACACACGCACATATATGCTTGTATATATAGATATATATGTATACATGTATATATACATATATACACATAGATATATATTTATACATATGTATGTATAAATATGTGCATGTATGTGTGTGTGTATGTATGTATATATGTCCAAAAATGAGTTCAAAGGGATATATAATCCTGGCAGTTACCATGTTTCCTCTTAAGTCAGTTTCATATGCCGGCTAACTTCAATGGATCCTTAGTGATACCCAAGTTAACAAGAATGCTGTAAATAACTGTTTAATAAAATAATAGATGGAGAAATAATCTCCCCGGTCTCCATTCTCCTTTTATATATATATATATATATATATATATATATATATAGGTGCAGGAGTGGCTGTGTGGTAAGGTGGTAAGTAGCCAGGTGCATGAGTAGTTGTTGGGTAAGTAGCTTGCTTACCAACCACATGGTACTGGGTTCAGTCCCACTGCGTGGAACCTTAGGCAAGTGTCTTCTACTATAGCCTCAGGCCGACGAAAGCCTTGTGAGTGGATTTCATAGATGGAGACTGAAAGAAGCCCATCGTGTGTGTGTTGTGTTTGTCCCCCCATCATCACTTGACAACTGATGTTGGTGTGTTTATACCCCCATAACTTAGCAGTTCAGTAAAAGAGACTGATAGGATAAGTACTAAGTTTACAAAGTCCTGGGATCAATTTGTTCGACTAAAAGTGGTGCTCCAGCATGACCGCAGTCAAGTGACTGAAACAAGTAAAAAGGTAAAAGAGTAAAAGAGTATATGGTCAGCTGATAGAAACATTAGCATTCTGGACAAAATGATTAGTGGCATTTTGGTGATCTTTACATTCTGAGTTCAAGTTCCATTAGGATCGACTTTACTTTCACCCTTTCATGTCAATAAAGTAAGTACCAGCTGATTACAAGGGGTGATTTAATCAACTTATCCCATCCGCCGAAATAGCTGGCCTTGTACCATAATTTGAAACTATTATCATTATGTATATATATATATATATATAGTGTGTGTGTGTGTTAGTATGAATACATATATATGTGTGTGTGTGTGTGTGTGTGTGTGTGTGTGTGTGTGTATATGCTTCCAATCAAAACAATGCACTGGAGCCCTACATACATAACTTAAATGTATGTTAAAATACGAGATTATCACTGAGTCCCTAGACCTGTAAGAACCTGGAAAAATTCGTTTTATCAATGTTTTATCCAAGCCATGCAAGCCCAAGAAAATGGGCATCGAAATAATAACGATGATAATGATAATGATAATGATGCTGATGGTAACAACAAGGATACATGCTTGTATGAACTAATGATGTGATACCTCTACATGGTAGCCAGGCATGCTAGAAATAGCAGCCAATGCTCCCTTAAACCACAATCCTCTGTCTTGTATATTGTATGTAGGCACCAGCAAATGAGACTGCTATGTTGTAAGCTGACATACTAGGAATAGTGGTCAATTTTCCCTCAAATCACACTTTTCTGTTCTTTGTTACTTCAAAAGTAATATACATTTTGATATGCATTCTATGATGGAACTACCCAGGTAATGTTGGGTACATGAAATTATAATTCTACAAAATAAATTCTCACAAGTCACTTAAATAACTTATTATTTTTATTGTCATGCTAACTTTTTATCCCCCACTTTCTCTCTTTACCACTTTTCTCTCTCTCTTTTTTTCTCTCTCTCTCTCTCTCTCTTTCTCTCTCTCTCTCGCCCTCTCTCCCCCAGCCTTTGTGTTTCAAAATAAAAACAAGAAAGTTATGATGTGGGGTGCTTTCTTGAGAATTCATCCTTTTTTTTATTTAAAAAATTTTTTTATTGTAAAAGAGTTTTTTTAATTAGAATCGTACCAAACTGAAACAGCATTATATATTTTCAGAGAGAAGAAATCATTTTAAAGTACTCTATCCAATGATTTGTATGTAATATAGTGGAACATCTGTTGTGTAAATTTAGTTATTTAAATTTTTTAAACTGAGGAGCATTTAGTGTTTGCATTTGATATGCATCTCTAACTTTTAAATTTAAAAATATAGATAAAAATGCATATTATATACAAATAAATGTGATAAAGGGGGCCATTATACATTTGATTATATCATCCTATCTTTGTTTGAATGCAACTGCAACAAGAAATCAGTCTGCAACAAGAATTCAGGCTAGAAAATAACTACACAAAGGTATAAGAGCACTGATGTCCTAACAGATGATGTATGAAATTATGTAAGAGAAATTATGTAAGAGACATAAACAAGAGAAGTAGCACATGAAAGGAAAGATGATAATGACATCCCAGTGTGTGTGCGTGTGTGTGTGTCTGTGTGTGTGCACTGTAGGAAAAATATATTGATAATATGTAAGGT
This sequence comes from Octopus bimaculoides, assembly GCF_046866305.1. Taxonomy (NCBI): domain Eukaryota; kingdom Metazoa; phylum Mollusca; class Cephalopoda; order Octopoda; family Octopodidae; genus Octopus; species Octopus bimaculoides. The sequence continues at coordinate 43,321,462 of NC_142932.1, read as the reverse complement.
ATCAATATATTATGACATGAATAAAGGTATTTGCAAATTTGTGATAGAATAGTATTAGAAATAGAAGGAAGTTCATGTTTTTTTCATTGGTGTTTAACAAATGATCTGTAGTAGAGTTACAGAACTTAAAATTTTAATAGTTGAATAGTTTAAGGCATTTGTGATCATTGGGGAAATGCATGTATAGAAAGTTTAGGAGTTTTCCAATGATACAAATACTTCAAAATTATAAAGGGAATTATATGATGGCATACAGCAACTTCTGTCTTCTGTAATATCATCATCGTTGTTTCTGATTTTCTTCATTTTATCCGTAAAGCCATTCTGGTGTAATATGTTATTATAGAAATCAGTAACTTTGTTAAATGATTTTCCATCATATGAAAATCTTTATATCCAGAAGCTAATACCTTTTTTTTTTTATTTATTTGTTTTAAGATAACTGACTGGTGGCTTGGATTTTGAGGAATATGCTATGATATATATCTTTAAACTGTTATGTGTACTTTGTTTAAGCAGTCATATGATGAAAGGCATTTCAGTTAAGACAATCCAATTTTTTTGTATACTATATGCTTCCCTTTTCAAGAATGATTTAGCTGCCATTTTTGGCAGGTCTGGTGACAATGTAAATTCTTCCTCTTTTCCTCAGGTCTCTATGTGTGATTGGCAAGTATCTAAATTTAATATGATGTCAGGAAAATTAACATTTTTCAGATTAGTGTTGAATATAATTCTCAGGTTTAAATCTTTAAATAAATTAATGAGCTTTTTCCTAAATTTGTCTGTTTTACAGTGATTCATGCTACCAGGTATTAAAAGGCCCCCATCTCTATGTCACCTCTCTTGTAAAATAAAAAAAACTAATAAATTTAGCGCGTACCAGGTATAATATATAAAGACAAATTAATTCACGATTTCTGCCTAGTGTCAATACTAGCATCAAAAATCTTTACTAACTGGCTATTGCCAAAAGATGACAGCAATTTTTTTTTCTTCCTTGTAAAATGATTTTAATGTTGAATTTACAAATGGCAATGTGGTTGCTAGCAAAATTCAATATTTTTTGAAGTTTGAGTTTTATTTAACCTGGGTCATCCCTGATTGAGTTGACCAATGATTAAAAGCATTCCAGCTATGACCATCATAGTTTTTTTTTGTATATCAGAGATTACAGTGTCCAGTATATATATATATATATATATATATATATATATATGTATATATATATATATATATATAAGGCAAATAAGAAAATGGAGAGGATATAAAATCGACAAACATCAGCCAGTACACTCATCTCTTGTTATTCATTCATCTATATATATATATATATATATATATATATAGCAATGTTAAATCTCTGAACGAGGTATTAACAGTAACTGTACGACAAAGTGGCAAATATACTTCACTTTATATATATATATATATATATATATATATATATATATATATCTGTTTATGTATTTATTGGCTGATCTCATTTGTTTACTTGTACCACTTATACATATGATTGTAATCAATTAATAAATAGATATAATGGAATGTTTACTGGCTGATGTTTGTTGATTTTATATCCTCTCCATTTTCTTATTTGCCTTATAAATCCTGGGTAAATTTCCAGTTTACCCCCACCCATACCGAGTATTCAATTACAATATTGCCATGCAATTGTAAGCGCTTGGTTAAAAATACAGAGGTACACATCCAATAGTATATTGGATATTGAATATCCCTTAGATGGTTTCTTAACCTCTAACTCATACAGACATATATATATATGAAAGTGTGTGGTTTAGTAGTTAGGGTATTTGACTCACAGTCATAAGGTTATGAGTTCAATTCCTGGTGGCATGTTATATCCTTGAGTAAGACACTTTATTTCACATTGCTCCAGTCCACTCAGCTGGCAAAAATGAGTAGTACCTGTAATTCAATACACTAGCCTTGTTACATTCTGTGTCGTGCTGAATCTCCCTGAGAACTATGTTAATGGTATGTGTGTCTGTGGAGTGCTCAGCCAGTTACACATTAATTTTATGAGCATCGGATCAATTAGAACCCTCATTGTTGTAACCAATGGAATCCCAGTTTAATATAACATAGTAGTATGTGATTTGAGGGAAATGTGGCTTCTATTTTTGGAAGGTTGAGTGACTGAATAGAAGCTCCTTCATCAGCATGTTTATGTATATCTGTATGTTTGACAGTCTGCCTGTTAGCATTTTGGGGTCAGTAAAATAAGTACCAGTTGAGGATAGGGAATACCCTAATTAACTTTACCCACCACCTAAAATGTGTTCTGCTTATATTGGTTACAAAATTTTGGCACAAAGCCAGCAGTTTTGGTGGCAGGGCCAAATAGATTAAATCAACCCCCAGTGCTCAACTGGTACTTATTTTATCAATCCCAAAAGGATGAAAGGCAAAGTTGACCTTGTTGGAATTTGAACTCAAAATGTAGAGATGGAAGAAATGCTACTAAGCATTTTGGCTGGTGTGCTAACGATTCTGCCAGCTGGCCACCTTGTCTTTTGCTTTTATCAGCAATCTATATTGTATGGATATGTATATATCTGTATGAAGGAAAGCAATTAACCAATTTATTATACCAACAGTAGTATATGAAAGCAGAATATGAAAGGTGAGATAAAGGATAACATCAGAGCATGCAATACGTCATGGAAACAAAAATGATGAATACTATGTTGGGAGACATAATTAGATGTGTGGAGTTAAGAAGCAAGACAGGAGGTAGAGATATACTTAAAGAAATAGCAAAAACAAAGTAGAGCTGGGCAGGTCACTTAGCTAGAATAGAGAGGACAATAGATGGATGAAAAGAACCATAAAATGGATTCTTCAAGAGGGATTGAGAAGGAAAGTAAGCAGAAAAGGAGATGGAGGGACAATAAGCAAGAATACGAAACTGGTTTAGACTGACCAGAATGGCAATGGATAGACAGGAAAAGGGATATGTCCAGCAGTGAACTGCTATATCTTAAGAGAAAGAAAGTATATATATTTGTGTGTGCAAGAATATATACACACACACACATACATACATGTACACACACATGCACACATACATGCATGCATACATACATTTGTATGTATGCATGTATGTATGTATAATTAATTAAATATGTTCTTTGAAAACAAGGTGTATTGGATGTCAATTAAGTGCTCTGATATGAGATATGTCTAAAACCTTAAAAAGATATTCAGAGACTCAATGAGAGAACTTTGAAACATTAAAAAAATTTTTTGATGATTATGGCTGTACTTTATCTATTTATTTACTTTAATACAATATTGCTTATATTATGTACTTACCTCTACTGTAATTTTTAAGATATAACTTTCCCAACCTTTTTCTCGTATGTATGTATGTATGTATGTATGTATAGTGAATTAATGCAGAGCTTACAGCTCTTGTACCCTGACTATGGATTCTCATTTGTACCTATCATCATAGGTGCATTAGGCTATGTACCAACAAATTTGCACAAAAAACTTTGAAATACTCATTTTCATGGAAAAAGTGCAGAAGAAACTGATGCAGATTCTCCAAATCCAATCTATTAGTACCATGGTGAAGACTTGTAAGACATTAAAAAAATTCTCCATGTGAGATTGTCGATGCACATTAGGTAGTGTGCATCGACAGTTCAAAAAACACTTCAACTCAACCACATATTTACAAACACTGGGAACCCTCTTAACTCAAAACGTTTTGTCACTTTGTTAGCAACTGGCTTGAATTCCCCCAAGAACTTAAATAAAACTCAAAGAAAAATCATACATACAGATGTACATAGATATGCATCCCATACTCTACTATACCATACGTCTTTCCAAATGGTTCATGGCATTTTTTTTTTCAAAAGACTTTTTTAGAACAGTTAATAACTTCTAAGAACTGTTCCTTAAAATATCTTCCTTAAAATATTTTGACTGTATCAAATATCTTTTACAAAAGCTTTAAGTATATATTTCGTTTTTGGATTTGGTTTGCAAGATTCTTTATGTGAGTTCGTTTGTTGAAGTGTTATGTGAGTTATGCGAGTTCATGTGTTGAAGCATATTCTATTGTGTCTGGGGAGAGTCATTTTCTTTTTGTGCCTCATAATTTAACACACTCACCGGTAAAATTTCCACTTATTTCTTATTTTTATTTTCCTAAAAGTTTCATTGCATCTTGCAACCTTTTCAATAGTCTTGACTCTGTATATATATATATATATATATAAATCAATAATAGGATAAAGTCTTTATAAGAATTTATCAAGTAGCTAGCATGAAAAAACCTCATAAGGGAAAAATCCATCATTTATTCCCTAAAATATATTTATTTATATAAGGGCATTACTATACATGAATGCCTCACGCTAGGAGATGGTAGTTTGACCTTAGAGTCCCTCCTAGCGTGAGACATTCATGTATAGTAATGCCTTTATATAAATATATATATATATTGTTAGTGCATCATGAGTGTTTGTTTTTGGTGCTAATATATATTATAGAATAAACCTGTAGATTTCAGCTTGTATTACACGTGTAAATAAATTAAACTTCATTAAATATGCTAGAGAAGTATTTGCTGGACAACTGCTTTCAATCTTTATTAAAGATTCTGTTTTCATCAGCAACTAACCTCCTTTCTATAACTGACCACACTGATATCATGTTTATAGCCTCAATTATTAAGGGCTTTATTAAATCAGATATGCTGATTTGCATAAAGCATGCATTATTAGCAGGTGGTGATGGTGGCGGTGGTGGCGACAGTGGCAGTGGCGGTGGTGGTGGTGGTGTAGGCAACAGTGACAGCAGCACTGCTGTTGCTAATGTTGTTTAGTTTCAGATCATCCTTGACTGAACAGACCTGCAATCAACTGCATTCCAGCTATGACCACCCCATCTTTCTATATCTTGCAGTATACAGTGCAACGTGTCCTTACCTTTTTCTTAAGACAATAGGGCATGATTTGAGGGATAGTGATTATAATAATAATAGCCATTCATCATGATCATAGTCATCATCATCACCATTTAACGTCTGTTTTACATGCTGGCATGGGTTGGACAGTTTGGCAGGAGCTGGCCAGCCAGAGAGTTGCTTAGGCTCCAATTGCCTGTTTTAGCATGGTTTCTATGACTTGATGCTCTTCCTAATGCCAACCACTTTACAGAGTGTACTGGATGCTTTTTACATGGACCTGAGCTATTATTATTATTATTATTATTATTATTATTATTATTATGGCAGCAAGTTGGCAGAATTGTTAACATGCTGGCCGGGCAAAATGCTTAACAATATTTTGTCCATCTTTATGTTCTGAGTTCAAATTCTGCTGATGTCGACTTTACCTTTCATCATTTCGGGGGTCAATAAATTAAGTACCAGTGAAACACTAGGAGTTGATGTAATCAGCTAGTCCTTTCCCCTCAAAATTTCAGGTCTTATGCCTTTAGTGGAAAGGATTATTATTGTTATTACTATTTCTAATTTAGGCACAAGACCAACAAATCTTAAAGGTGGAGAGCAACTGATTATATCAACCCTAGTACTTGAGAAGTACTTTATTTTATCAACTCCAGAGAATTGCAAGGCAAAGTTGATCTCAGCCAGATTTGAACTCAGAATAATCATGACAAAATTTATTAGCACTATAGTTCTCCTATATATGTACATGCATACGTGAGTATAAATGTATAAGGGTTGGCAGAAATGTTCATAGGCTGGCAAAGAATAAGACCAAATGAGGTTTATTTTCAACATAGTTTCTCTTGAGCTCCACACACTTCTTCCATCGGTGTTGCAATGCTTGGATCCCATTGGTGAAGAAGCTTTTTACCTTGTTGGTCAAAAAAGTCATCAACAGCAGAGTTTGTCCCTGTTGGGGAACAGATCATAGTCGTATGGAGCCAAATTAGGAGTATAGGAACTGTGATCAACCAGTTCAAAGCCACAATCAAGCACAGCAGCCCTTGAAAGCAAGGACTTGTGTGCTGGAGTTTTGTCCTGATGAAACAAGACCCTCTTTTGTCAGTTTTTCTGGACAGTTGGTCTTGATATTGTTTCATAACAGCTTCAGCAAGTTGGCATAGTACTCTCTTCAGACAATGCCAGATTTTCCCTTGATGTGATCAGCCTGGTACATTTCTGATCAGGTATCAGAAGACATGGCACCCACCAAGCAGAAATCATCATGTCAAGTTCTTTGTGCAAAATATTCTCAACTCCCTCATGAGATATGCCAACAGCATTAGCTATTTGAGTTATAATCAGTTGTCTGTCATCCATCACTGTGAGGTGAATACAATCAATGATTTCCTCAGTAACGGTAGCTGCAGGGTGTCCAGACTTTTGACAGTAGAACTGAACTTAAATATGTGTGATTCCAAAACAAACTTCTTAACCACACAACCTGACCCCAGTAAGATGAAAAGTAAAGTTGACCTTGGTGGGATTTGAACTCAGAACATAAAATGCTGGAACTCATAAATGCCACAAGGTATTTTTTCTAACACTCAAACAATTCAGTTAGTTTGTTGCCTTCTGTAACCTAACACAGCAACAAAAATAATGTAAATAACTGAAAACAATTCCCAATGAGTTCTCTTTATATCAAAAGCCCTAAATTAATCAGAGAGGGGCTTAGTTTAAGTGAATCAACCCAAGTATATGATTGGTGTTGCTGTAGTGAGTTCCAGAAAGGTGAAAGGTATGTTAAACTGGGCTGGATATCCATTAGAATGTACAAGGGCAACAATAAACAGCCATAAGGCATTTTGTTCAGTTTTCTGTTTATTCCACCAAAAACTATTCTTCACTTCAGAATTCCATGAAGCTACTAAATTCTTTCATCAATCACATCACCCCCAGTGTTCAATTGGTACTTATTTTATTGACCCAGAAAGGATGAAAGGTATAACTGACCTCGGTAAAATTTGAACTTAGAGCATAAAAAGCTGGAAGAAACACTATTAAGCATTTAGCCTGATGTGCTAATGATGCTGCTAGCTTGCTACCTTAAAGAAGTTACTAATAACAGCAACAACACTGATTTGTTGTTTGCAAGAGATAAAGTTTGGGGAAGGGGAGAGTCAGATGATGTACAGCATCTCCATTAAATTGAACTTAGTATTTGAGTGATGATTATTTCATTAACCTTGAACAGATGGAGAACTGACTGACTCAGGTGGGATTTGAACTCAGAATGTAATGGGATATAACTGGACACCACAAAACATTATAATCAGTCTTGTATTGATTCTACTGTCCATGACCTTCATAACATTAACAATAATGTTAATAATAATAATAATAATAATAATAATAATAATAATAATAGACCTTTCTACTATAGGCACAACGCCTGAAATTTGGAAGAGGGGGTTAGTTGATTACATTGACCCCAGTACTCAACTGGTATCTAATTTATCATCCCCGAATGGATGAAAGGCAGAGTCAACCTTAACAGAATTTGAACTCAGAACACAGCAACAGACAAAATACTGCTAAACATTTCGCCTGGTGTGCTAACGATTCTGCCTGTTCACCACCTTATTTTTTTTTATCTTCTTTTTTAATAATAATCCTTTCTACTTTAGGCACAAGGCCTGAAATTTTGGGTGGGAGGTAGGTTGATTACATCGACCCCAAGTGCTTCACTGATACTTAATTTATCAACCCCAAAAGGACGAAAGGCAAAATAAACTTCAGCAGAATTTGAACTCAGAGCATAGTAATAGTAGGTCAAGGCCATGCATTAGGGAGTAGGGAATATATTCAATTGACTCAACTTCATTTTTTTTTTTTATATATTCATTTATTTATTTGGTTAACTCTTTAAATGAATTCAGACAGGAATTGAACTCAGAATTATCAAAGCTAAAACTGAACAATATTAAGATAATTTTGTCAAATATTTAGATACTCTCTCTCTCTCTCTTTCTCACTCTCTCTCTCACTCTCCGTCTCTCTCTTTATATGTATGTGTTTGTATTTATGTATAGAAGTATGTGCATCAAAACAGAAGATTTGTAGAACTGTTTTAGGTATTATTATTTATTCACCGTTGCACTTGTTTCATATGCTAATAGGAGTTAGAAAACTGTATAGGAAAAGCATGTAGGATATCTCCTATTTGAAATTCTTCAGACAGAGAATCAAAATAATTATTTGATTTGCTGTCTGAAGAATTTCTAATAGGAGATACAAATTTTTCTTAAGTGTACAATTTTGTAACTTACATTAGCAAATGAAATGCATGTATTTGTCAATAAATAATACCAAAATTTTTTCCAATCACCTATTTTAATATGAAATTACTATTCAAATACTATCTTCCCTTATTTTTCAATTTTTTTTACTTGTCTCACACACTTATAATATGTACATAGAGTCTTGAAGAAATGGACTATGCAGTTGTACATTACAAGAGCACAGCTTGGATTATAACCCTCTCTATGCACCATGTATGTGTGTTTATGAATATATGTGTGTGTGTGTGTGTGTGTGTGTGCATTTATGAATGTGTGTGTGTGTGTGTGTTCTTTTCTTTTTTTTCTTTTACGTGTTTCAGTCATTTGACTGGAGCACTGCATTGAAGGGTTTTTTTTTCAATTGAACAAATCGTTTTCTTTGTCTCTTTTAAGCCTACAACTTGTTCTTTTGGTCTCTTTTACCAAACCTCTAAGTTACTGGAACATAAACACACCAATGCTGGTGGTCAAGCAGTGATGGGAGGGACAAACAGACACAAAGACACACACACTCACACCCAACCCATGCCAGCATGTAAAACAGGCGTTAAATGATGATGGTGATGATGATGATGACTATGATCATGATGAATGGCTATTATTATTATTATCACTATCCCTCAAATCATTTGTTTGTTTATGTTCATCGTAATTTGAATTTATATATATATACGACGGGCTTCTTTCAGTTTCCGTCTACCAAATCCACTCACAAGGTTTTGGTCAGCCCAAGGTTATAGTAAAAGACACTTGCCCAAGTGACACACACACATATTCATGTGTATATATATAATATATGTGTTTACTTAAGTGTATTTGTGTATACATATGTAAGTGTGCATGCGTGTGTGTGTGTCTGTGCGTGCATCTATGTCTGCAGCAATCTTTATAACTAAACTGACCGTGGATATACCATAAGCATGTTATACATTGAGAATGTCATAAAACTGCATTAAGTTGGATATAAAAATGTCATATAAATACTGCTTCAATTGTTAATAACTGATATATGCATGTATATATGTATGTACATGCGCAGGAGTGGCTCTGTGGTAAGTAGCTTGCTTACCAACCACATGGCTCTGGGTTCAGTCCCACTGCGTGGCACCTTGGACAAGTGTCTTCTACTATAGCCTCGGGCCGACCAAAGCCTAGTGAGTGGATTTGGTAGACGGAAGCTGAAAGAAGCCTGTCGTATATATGTATATATGTATGTGTGGTGTATATGTTTGTGTGTCTGTGTTTGTCTCCCCAACTTCGCTTGACAACCGATGCTGGTGTGTTTACGTCCCCGTAACTTAGCGGTTCAGCAAAACAGACCAAT
>NC_142932.1:43278349-43300849 GCF_046866305.1 Octopus bimaculoides | reverse complement strand
AATTATCCTCAGGAGTTGTTGTCTTCAGGGGTTGTCCTTGCCGGGGTTATTGTCCATGGGGGTAAATGTCCTAGACTTCCTCTGGCCAGCATGTCTAAAGACACATCAAAATTGTCAAGTGCAATAGATAGCGCAAAAACATTGGTGACATTCTGACTAGTTATATGACAGAACCAGGGATATATTGCACAACAATATATGTATGTGTGTGTGTGTGTGTGTGTGTATATATATATATATATATATATATATATATATATAGTCAATTCAAATAAACAAACATGAATTTTAAAAAATGCAAAAAACGAATGTGAGAACGGGCACAAGTAACGTATTAGCTTTGCACTCGGTGAAAGGAGAACGTTCAACATTTTGAGCACAGCTCTTCATCAGAAAGGTGAAAGGGAAAAGTCCAAAGATGGAAAAGAAATCACCAATGGCACACATGTAGCTACATTGCTGAAGTGTGTGAGCATATATGACAGGCTTCTTTCAGTTTCCATCTGCCAAATCCACTCACAAGGCTTTGGTCAACCCAAGGTTATAGTAGAAGACACTTGCCCAAGCTTACATGCAATGGGACTGAACCCAGAACCATGTGGTTGGGAAGCAAGTTTCTTACCATACAGTCACACCTGTGCCATATATATATATATGCACACACACACAAACACACACACACACGCATACATATATTAATGTGTGTTTAGAGATATGAATTAGTAATGTAAAAATTATCAAAAGGTATGAGAAGTTTGATGAAATTAAGGTATAAAAATGAATGTGATACAAAATTATATAAAATATATATATAGTAGACCTAATCTTGTGACTAATAAAAGGAAAACGTAATCAAATTTGTGTTAAATGAAACATATGAGTCATCATTGAAAAGAAAATGATGCATTATTAAAGTACAAAATTGAATGTATAAAGCATTTTAAAATAATATGGTATAATGTCAAATGATGTAAAAGATGAAACCATAGGTTTAACAAAGGGAGAATAATAATAAAATTAGTTTTGTGATAAAAGAAGTGTATTTGGGGAGAAGACAGAAGATTGATGGAGTATGATGAATATAGAAATACAGGATAAGTTTGAAAAATATTTAGGAAAAATTATGTTAAGGATAATATATATATGTATGGTGGTTTCTACTCCTTATGCAGAGTCTGACCATCTCTTGTACTTACACCTTAGCACCATCATGGCATCTGATGTAGCTTTTTAAACCAGACAATGTTTTGAAAAGACACCAACATAGATTGCATATCTGATTTAGTCCACCAAGAGCTGCAGTTAAGTTCTGATCTTTGTGTATCTTAAAATGTCTTTTGAGACCTCCATTAGATTTGCAGACCTTATGGCATACACAGTATTGAAAGGTGTGCACAGGTATATAGGCAGAGTAATTGGTGGAGGTTTGTTTTTCGTGGATCTGCAAATGAGATTTGAGCCCAGTAAAATATATATATGTACAACTCATGCATGCTCATGTATGCACACATGCATACTTTCATATATACATGCATATTTCCATATATACACTCCCAACACATAAAAATATAAGGAGCAGAAATTGTAATAAATCTACAGAAATGTAAAGAGCTTGATAAAATTAGATAACAAGATTAGACCTAAAATAAAATAGTGGATCAAACTTTTGTTTAACAAAAGGAATATAATCAAGTAATTAGTAGTTTTCATTAGTTGATGGGTGAAAATGCTTGTGTCTTAGATGTGCTTGGCATACAAAATGAGAAGTATTTAAAATTTTGTTCAGCAGAGCAAATAAAGTTTCCAAGTTTCCAGAGGTGCAAAGATTGCAAAGTTTCTTATTTCTTGAGTATTTTTTTTTTACTCCAATTTTCCCAGCTCAGGTAAAAGAATGTAGACTTGTTCTTCATCTCCCAAATGTAGAAGTTTAGCAATCCTTGGTCAAGTCTGGGATGTTTTAAATACATGAGAATGAAAGTAGTATCTTTGTTTGAAATGGTTTAATGCCTTGCTGACACAAGTCTTGGTTGTATGGTCTACCTGAATTCAGAAGTAGGCAATGTCTTTACTTTTTGAGCATATGGAGCATAATATAGTATTGGGAGAGTTGGATTGTTTTCTTGACCTGTCTGTTTAATATTTATTGAACATAGAAATGCTTGAGTTTGTAATGTTTTAGGTAAATTCAAGTTGTATATGTGTTGTGTGGTAAAGAGTTACCAAGATTGAAGCTACTAGGTTGTAAGCTAGGTTGCCCTAGCTAATGCTTCTATGTCTGTTACATTTTGGAGTTCTAAGTAGAGTATTAACATATAAAGCTGCTTCTAAATAGGGGCTTGTTATAGCTGTCATAACCGTACGCAATTTACCACTGAATATGCAGAGAGAATATAGCAAAGTGATTTCAAGAGTTCTTGCCCTTGGAATATGAATTTCTTTTTATAATCACAACTTTTTTTTTCTCAGATTTTTTTCAAGATTACATTAGACAGCAATCTACAATCTTGAATTTTAATTTGTTTTCAACTAAGTCTAATAATTATATTCAGTACCATGCCATGAAGCTCACAAACCTGAAGCAGGTTTGGCTCATTACATGAAGTCATCCATGGTCTGCATATTGCATTGTATTTCACTTACTGCAACATATTGTGTTACACTCACTTCAACTAAATATTGAGTTTTGATACCCATTGCTTGTTGATGTATATAACAATATGTATTTGAGAGTCAGTGTGTGTGTGTGTGTGTGTGTGTGTGTGTGTGTGTGTGTGTGTGTGTCATCAGTGTATCATATATATCTGAAAAAGAAGCACACTCTAAAGCACTCTATATAGAGTAGAAGACATATGCCCAAGGTGTCACTCTGTGGGACTGAGCCTAGAACCATGTAGCTGGGAAGCAAATTTCTTACCACAAAGCAATACCTGTATCTATCTATCTATATATATATATATATATATACATTTCAAGAACACACACGAAAACAAAAATTGTCACTGAAGAGGTTATAGATGTGTGATGAAAGATTTCCAGACAATGCACATGAGTTAAAATAATAAAATAAGAACAATAATAAACAAGTGAAGGAAAACATATATAGTGCATCTGTTTATTTGGCAAAAAAAAAAAAAAAGAAAATGACCATCCCATAATAAAACTATATATATATATCATCATCATCCTTGTTTAACGTCCGCTTTCCATGCTAGCATCAGTTGGATGAATTGACTGAGGACCGGCGAACCAGATGGCTACATCAGGCTCCAATCTGATCTGGCAGTGTTTTTACAGCTGGACGCCCTTCCTAACGCCAACCACTCGGAGAGTGTAGTGGGTGCTTTTATGAGCCACCGGCATGAGGGCCAGTCAGGCGGTACTGGCAACGGCTACACTCAAATGATGTTTTTTACATGCCACCTGCACAGGAGCCAGTCCAACGGCACTGGCAACAACCTCGCTCGACTGTTTTTTTTTTCATACCACTGGCATAAGTGCCAGTAAGGCAACGCTGGTAACAATCACACTCAAATGGTGCTTTTATATTTATATATATATATATATATATATATATATATATATACACACACACACACACACACACGGAGGCAAAGCGGCTGAGCTACTTTCAAGTATTGAACCTCATGAAGGTGAGGTGACTGAGTTCCTTCAGAGCATTGGGCCTCATGGAGGCAAAGTAGCTGAGTTCCTTTTGAGCATTGGTCCTCACAGAGGCAATGACCAAGACCTTTGGCATTATGTTGTGCTTGAGAAGAAGACCCATCAAGCCAAGTAAAATCATAGTTGTAGCAGATACCAGTGTTGCACAAATTGATACCTGTGCCGGTGGCATGTAAACACATCCTGGTGTCACGCAAGTGGCACCTGTGCCTGTGGCATGTAAAAGCACCCATTACACTCCCGGAGTGATTGGCGTTAGGAAGGGCATCCAGCTGTGAAAAAACCATGCCAAATCAGACTGGAGCTTGGTGCAGCAATCCAGCTTTCCAGCCCTGGTCAAATCGTCCAACCCATGCTAGCATGGACAATGGATGTTAAATGATGAAGATAATGATGATGATGATGATATATATATTTGATGCAGGTATGTAATTATACACATTTGAATACACACACACACACATACACATAAATATGCATTGAAATATCTATGAAATTTTTACTTTAATAAAAATGATGTTGATGATGTGTATTTTGATGTACCTTACAATGACGATGATGACGACGATGGCAATCAGGACAATGATGACAGTGATTAAGAAGACAACAGCAACAACAATAACAATGAAAACGATGATGACAATGACGTCAGTCATTGGCATTCTGGTGATAATCATGATAACGAGGTCATATTCTGATAATGACCACAATCAGGATAACCATGCTGATGATTACGACATTGACGACGACGATGATGACGATAACAACGGTGATGATGATGATGATGATGATGATGATGATGATGACAACAACGATGACAACGATGATAATGATAAAAATGACGATGACACAAAAAAAAATGCAGTAGTAACAGTGGCAGCAGTATTGGTTAGAAAATTGCTGATGGTGGTAGTGGTGGTAACAGTGGTTGTGTTAGTGGTGATGGTGGTGGTGGTGGTGATGATGCTGATGATGATGATGATGATGATGATGGGGAAGAGGAGGAATAGGAGAAAATGAAATAAGGTGTAGGTGGAAGATGCTATCATTAATCTCCTTTCTTGAAATTTGCATACTAATGAAGCATTGAAATAATAGCACCATCTTGCACTGTCAATGTGCAACAGTAGTTGGCTGCACTCTAACAAATAAAACAAAAAAACTAACAAAAAAAAAGGAGAGAGAGAGAAAAGAAAGAAAAGAAAAGAGATTAAATTAAATTTAAAATAACAATAACAACAATAACAACAACGAAAACAACAACACAAGCACTTATGCCAACAACAACAGCAACTATGAAACTAACACCACAAACACCACCGCCTTCTCCCACACCACCAATATTACCAATAGCACTAACACCAATAACAACAATAATGACAACAACAGCAGCAGCAGCAGCAACTGCAACTTATGTCTTTTACTAATGCAGGTGGCATTGCTGCAGAATTAGATTTTTGCCGCAAAGCACCTCACCTTTCCTCTTTGCTACCATTTCTTTGCTGCCGCCTTCTCTGCCACTGACAACCCCCATCCCCACCCCGCTCTCCACCTTCCTGCCCACCTCTTCTACACACTGTTTTGTTTGTTTGTGTCTTTTTTTTTTTATCACTATAGCCATCGCAACAACACTACAACCACCACCGCCACAGCCATCATCATGGCCATCATTATCGTTACCACTGTCATACTATCACCACCGCTGTTACCATCACCACCAAGTCACCAACACTATCACCGCGAACACTGTCACCACCAACACCTCATCGCTCTCGACAGCTGCCGCCATCACCACTACCACCACCACCACCACCACCATCATTATGTTTACCAATGTCATATCGTCACCGCTGCCGATACCATCACCACCAATGCTACCACTGCCAAAATTGTCGCCACCAACACCCCGTTGCTCTCAAGTGTTGCTGTCACCATCACTGCCACACCAACGCTATCACAACCAAACACCCCCAACACCAACAATCACAACTACATCCACCACTACATTGCTGCTACACTGTCACCGCCGCAACTAAACCTCTCGCCACTGTGGCCTGCACTATCTTTACCATTACCATCATCATTAACAACAGCAATAGTACAACCACCATCATCAACATCAGCATCATCATCATCAACACTATCATCAGCTACAAGAACACTACAACGATCTCTACCACCAACATACCTTCGCCTTCAACATCAGCAACACCACTGCTAAAGCTGCCACCACCACCACCACTGCCACCATCATCACCAAAACCATTTCTGCCATCGACACCTGACTGCCACCTGTAGCATTTATTAAAGCTACCCTATCTACTTACCTACTTACAACCACTCTCTATGTGGTCAGTCAACTTGGCCTGAAATAACAGTCAAATCTCTCTCAACTCATACTCTGCCTTCCCGCAAAACAAGTCCCATTGTTGGTTCACATCATCCCGGGTCTATCCTATACATAGGGAAAAACAAAGACAAGATGGTCATTAGTAGGATATCTAATGACCATATGTTGGCTCAGTTGGTGCTGACCTTGGGCTAAACGAAAACAACTAGTTGTCGACATGGAGCAACATATTACATTTAAATGAAAATGAGTGTCCCAACCACCACCACCACCACCACCACTAACTACCACTAACTACCATTCACTATCATCATCATCATCATCAACTGCTCCACAACTGCCATTATGACCACTGTTTTATACTATTCTGGCCATCAACAGTAACACCACCACCACCATCACCACCACTACCAACACCACCACCACCACCACCACTACTAACACCAACACCACCACTGTCATCATTGTGAGAGCTTTTATGTGGTTGCTTGACCTACAAGAAATAACCGCCAAATTTCTCTCAAATTATTATCTCACCATTATCAAAAGAAAAAAGAGAATATATTGAATAATTTGGCTCTGCGTTCCTAGTGTGTAACAAAAAAAATTGGATAATCATGGCTGGAATGCCATTGATCATAGGTCTGTTCTACTCAGTCAAGGCTGACCTGGGGCTAAACATTTCAACGGCCTCAACCACCCCTCATCAACATTTTCTCCTACCATCACCACCACCGCCACCATCACGGCCACTACATCAAGCGATGTGATCATTCCCACCACCACCACCACCACCACCACCACTAACAACCATTGCCATCACCAACAATGACACCACCATCTCCATCACCACCACCAACACCACCACCACCATATCGAGCAATATGATTCCCCCCCCCCACCATGCCATCAATAACATCACTGCCATCTCCGTCACCAACACCACCCTCAACACCACCGCCATCAGCATCAATATCATTATCACCCACATCATCACTATCACCATCACCACTACCACCACCGTCATCAATACCAGCAATAATGACATCACCACCACCATCCCCATCATCAATGCTACCACCACCATCATGACGACAGTTGTTTAGTTACCACCCTAGTATTTTTTGATCAAGCTCTGCTGAACTGAAAAGAAGGTGGAGCCACTTGGACAGAATTGGCTGTAATTTGCATAAAATTTTATTTTGTTTTATTTATTTGTAGTGTTGTTTTTTTTTTAATTTTTTTTTTATTTCTTTGTTTTCTGAATATTTTGGTATATTTTTTTTTTATATTTTTGGTTTTTGAAAGAAAAAGTAACAAGCCTGAAATTTAATTTAATTTAATATAATTTTATTTAATTTAATTTCAAGAAGGTGGGGTAATATTAATTATGATGATGATGATGATGATATTGATGATGATGATGAGGATTATGTTGATGATGAGAAAGAGAGCTGGGTTGAAACAGAAGGGAGGGGGAAGAGGAGGCAGAGAAGGAGGAGCTGTATAATGTGAATTGGAAACAGTTGTGTAAAACAAAACAACAAACACACTCTGCATCATTCCCGATGCTGATGTTGTTACTACTACTACTACTAATAATAATAATAATTAGCTACGGATACTATTACAACAAATACTTTCGTAGTGCTACTGTTGTTACTACTAATGCTACAACTACTATTTTTACAACTGATACTACTCCTACTACTAATAATAATAACAACACTAATAATAAGAATTCTTTCTACTATAGGTTTATTTATTTTTATGTGCCCTTTTAAAGCCTAGCCAGTCTCATGGGCCCAGCTTCCTGGTTTCTATAGCGTATGTGTGTGTGTCCCCCCCCCCCAGCTGGACGGGACGCCAGTCCATCTTAGCGTTACTCAAGAAACAGGAAGAAAGAGTGAGAGAAAGTTGGGGCGAAAAAGTACAACAGGGCTCGCCACCACCCCCTGCTGGAGCCTCGTGGAGCTTTAGGTGTTTTCGCTCAATAAACACACACAACACCCGGTCTGGGAACCGAAACCGCAATACTCCAGCCGCAAGTCCACTGCCCTAACCACTGAGCCATTGTGCCTCCACTCTACTATAGGTACAAAGCCTGAAATTTGGGGGAAAGGAAGCTAGTTAGTTTCATTGACTCCAGTGCTCAACTGGTACTTATTTTTATTGACCCCCACCACCACCACCACCACCACCAAAAAAAATGAAGGGCAATGGTGACCTTGACGGAATTTGAATTCAGAATGTAAAGAGCTGGAAGAAAGGCTGCCAAGCATTTTTGTCTGGTGTGCAAACAATTCTGCTAGCTGACTGCCTTAACCCTTTTTTTGCCATATTTATTTTGAGATTTTCTGTGTTTCTTTCAATTAATATTAAATATAAAAAAGAATTTAGTAAAATAATTTAGTTCTCATTAAGCTAGTGTTAGGAACACAAATTGTGACTAAGGTTTGGTGGAAGATCTTAATTCAAAACTTATGAAAACAAGATATTTGTACTACAGAGCTAAAGGCAGTTTCAGTCAGGTTGGTATCAAAGGCTTAATAATATTAATAATGATGATGATGACGATGATGAGGAGGATAAAAGCCCTGATGCAATACCAGGTAGTGGCTTCCATGGTTTCTGATCTTAACTGACTGGAAATGTTGTCATGTACATTGTTTTGTCTTGGTATAAAAGAGGACTACAGCAAATATTCTGCTCAATACTACAGATTTGCTTGTCAGTTGCTTGACCTCAACCAATTGAGCATGTCTTTTAGTGACTGACGATTTGTGCATCTCTGATTGCAAGCACAAGTAGTGGGGGAATATCATAGCCATGTATTGAGAGGAATTCTTTGGCGTTTGAATACTTCACCTCTGGAAACATGAGTGTTTTGCTCAACATCTGTAACCCTTATTGAGGCACCTTTTGAGCTGGATGGGCTACTTGACCTGAAAAAAATTCTAACTGGCCCCACCTGCAAGATCATGTGCTGTTTATCTTGATATGAGGTCACCATATCACACACATATGGTTATGATGTATGTCCCTGAATTACTCTTATCAGACAAGTTGTCATGATGGGCATTTTGAGCTTCTTACATTTGCACCTCTGCATCATGACCTTACAGATGGGGTCCAGTTAGAATTTTCTCTAGGTTGAGTAGCATTTTCCCACTTAAAATGGCTCTGAATAGGATTTGTTTAAGGATGATAAACAAAACACCTATGTTTCCAAAGGTGAATTATCCAAACCCCAAAGAATTCCTCTCAACACATGGCTATGATCCCCACACCTCCCACTACTCCTGTTCATGAAAAGAAATGCACATATCATCAGCTAACTAAGGGATATGCTCAACTGGTTAAGGTCAAGCAGCTGACAAGCAAATCTGTGGTATTGAGCAGAATATTTGCTGTAGCCTATATTTTATATCAAGACAAAACATGTACATGACAAGACAACACTCCCAATCAGTTAAGATCAGAAGCCATGAGAGCCGTTGCCTGGTACTGCATAAGGGCATTTATTATTTTTTTTATTCTTCTTCTTCTTATTATTATTAGTTTTCTTCTTTCAATTCTGTTTCCATTTCTTGCCGAGTGTCTTCCTGACACCTAGGGCAAAGAAACTAACTGTACATATTGGTAGGCCATTAAAATAAGCTCATCAGATTGTTCATTTGCAAAGTTTAGTGAAAGAAAAAAAAACAAAAGAGAAAACAAAGAAAATCATTTACATAGAATGTAATCCTTCTCACAGCACCAATACCCTTCTCATTATGTGTAACGTACCAGTTTAAATAATCTTTTGCTCTTCTTGCATGGATGGTAAGACAGGGATCATTCTCAAATAATCTTCAGTTCCTTTTTGATCATTCCTAATGCTCCTACTATCACTGGTATTGTAACTGCTTTGAGGTGTACATTTAAAAAATTTCAATGAGAAAATTTTTGTATTCTCTGAGCTTCTCAAATGGAAGTTATGTAGAAAATACGGTCTAGAAAGAGCAAGCCAGTGGTATGAGCACAAACAGAAGGTATTGCAGAAAATGACCATATCAATATTTTATGAGACTTTATGGTACAATGTGACCATGAAACTGAACATCATAAACCAGATATCGTGGTGATTAACAAAGTCAACAGTGTTTGATTCTTGATATGGCTTGTCCAGCTGACAATAAGGTTTATGACAAGGAATTAGAGAAGATTGAAAGATATGAACTACTAGTATTTGAGATAAAAACATTTCTGGGTGATGGAAAAAATTGAGGTGGTTCCAGTTGTTGTTGGGACACTTGGTATTGTGAGCACTGGAATTTAAAACTATTTTTTAAAATTCAGGGACAACATGAGAATGGGCCATTTACAGAAAAGAACTCTCCTTGAAATTGCTAGAATACTTAGAAAAGTGCTTAACAATTGAAGATGTCACCTCAGTCCACTGGATGTGGTCAGCTGGCATCCGTGTTACACCACCAGCAACAATTGTTGTGTGACAAGCATAATAATAATTGTTTCTGATTTTGGCAGAAGGCCAGCAATTTTGAGGCGGTAAATCAAGTTGATTACACTGCTACCAGTACTTAAATGGTGCTGAATTTTATCAACATTTCCCTTCCCTAGAGGGATGAAGAGCAAATTTGACTTTAGGAATGTAATAAACCAAAATTTGAAACCATTATTATTATTATTATTATTATTATTATTATTATTATTATTATTATTATTATTATTATTATTATTATCCAGTAGTTTTATTTTTATAACGTGCTTTCACTTCAGTACCAAGCGCAGCTCTGTGCGCCTTGGGTATGTGCTGTGGTTTGCTGTGGTGCTCTTATGTTTACTATATTGAAAGTGTTTTGCGTAGAATGTGTGCAGTACCCAATAGTGCAATTTTCTGTATGTTATATATATTTGTAAGTCCTGGTGTTTTTGTTATGTATTTGTCTGAATATTTTTTTATTATACCTAAGGCACCTATTATGATAGGAATCGTTTCTGTTTTTAGATTCCACATTCGGGTTACCTCTATTTCCAGGTCCTTGTATTTTGATTATTATTATTATTATTATGACTTTGCCTTTCATCCTTTTCAGAGTTGATAAAATAAGCTCCAGTTGAGTACTGGAGTCAACGTAATCGATTATCCCCCTCCCCCAAATTTCAGGCCTTGTGCCTATACTAGAAAGGATTAGTATTATTATTGTTGTTGTTGTTGTTGGCTGAATGGGAAAGAGGACAATGTAATTGATTTAATCAATCCTCAGTATTTGAAATAGTACTTCATCTTATTGACCCTTGAAAGATAAAATACAAAAGCTGACTTCAGCCGGATTTGAACACAGAACATTTAAAAAAAAAAAACGAACAAATTTTGTAAAACATCTTTTTCTTTTATGCTAAAATGATTCTGCCAACCTACCACCCTAATAATAATAATAATAATTTTGCCACAAGGGCAACCATTCTGGGGGAGGGGATAAGTCGATTACATCCAGCTGAGTTTTGAACTGGTTCTTATTTTATCAACTCCGAAAGGATGAAAGGCAAAATCAACTTTGGTGGAATTTGAACTCATATCGGATCAATGGACGAAATACTGCTGAGCATTTCGTCCTTCTGCGAGATCACCACCTTAATAATCACAATAACAATTGCCTTCTAATTTAAGTACAAGGCCAGTATTTTTGATGGGAGGGGTTAGCCATTAAAATCAACCCCAGTACTAGACTTGCACTTTATTTAACTCCTTTTGATGCCATCTCCCCTGAGACCACTCCTGGTTCTATGATGCAAACTTTTTGTTTTAACCTGATCTAAATCAAAATATTCCATCAAAATTTCATGTTAATTTCTGATTCAAACACCAGCTCAAGAATGACAAAAGTTATTGTATAAATTCTTCGTTAATTTCAAAATTAATTATAACAAAGGCAGTGTATTTCTGCAGAAATATAGTAACCGAGGGTTAACCAGCTCCAGAGAGATGAAAGGCAAAGTTATCCTAGGCATGATTTGAACTCAGAACATAAAGAGCTGGATAAAATATCCAATGTCACCATCATCATCATTTCATTTAATGTTTGTTTTCCATGCTGGCATGGGTTCCACAGTTCAATGGTTTGATGGGAGCTGCACCAAGTTACATTGTGTGTGTATTGGCATGGTTTCTATAGTTGGATGTCCTTCCCAACACCAACCACTTTACAGAGTGTACTAAGTGCTTTCTATGTCTCACCAGCACAGTACTTTTTACATGGAACCATTGTCAGAGCTTTTTATGTGATACTATAGCCAGTGCGTTTTTTTACATAGCACCATCACCAGTGCATTTTACATTGCACAACAGGATCACCAAGTACCTTGTACAATAAAAACCACTCAACTGAAAGGGAGAGGAGTATTGAATGTGTAGGTGTCTTGCTGTAGAGCAGATACATGGATACCAAAAGGAAAATGCATTGGAAAGATAGTGAGAGAAATGCACTAACACTCTCTTGCACATGTTCACTAACACTCTGTTGCACATGTACACTAACACTCTGTTGCACATGTACACTGACATAGAACATGCAGGAAAGCATGCCAGCTTCATTTCTCCTAGTCCTCATATGTCCTCTGCATTCAAGGTGCATGTCTCATTACCATGTAGCATTGCTGTTCATATACATGCATTATACAACCTTCCTTTCACTCAGAGACTTTTGGTTGCCAACAGAGATAAAAGCTTTCACAACTTTCTCCATCCTATTCTTATCCTAGCAATTACACTTTCAGTACATCCTCCTCCATTGCTAATTACATCACATAGGTAGCTGAAGTTATTTACTACTTCTAGGGAGCCTTCGGAGTACACAAGAAAATCAGTTTCCCATGCATCTGTAGTCTTTATGGCTCCTGCACATCTTCCACATACAAATAGTACTTTCTCTGTTGACCTTTCTTCTATTCCACTGCACTTCTTATCTGTCCATAGCTTGCACTGGTCCCACTGAATGGAATTCCTGCCTATACCTTTTCTACGTATTGAGCAGGACCATTTACTTGCAGTGGGTAGGGTCCTGATTCAACCAGTTCACTGTTCTTTAAAATTAAAGTGGTGATGATGATTTCCAGTACAGAGGTTTGGCTATCATTTGAACAACCTAAAAGCTCTTTACATTTTGAGTTCAGATGCCATCAAGTTCAACTTTGTTTTGCATCCTTCCATGATCTCAAAATTGAGAGTAATAACATTGAATTTTCACTGATGAAAATCGCAACAATCAAATTGATTTAATTAGCTATATCTGATACTCATTTTAATACCCTGGAAGAATGGAAGGTAAAGCCAACCCTAATAGGAACTGAATACAGAATGTGAGACACTAAAACAGAAGACTGTCAAGCTTGTAACTCAACATGATACTGCTCTTGTACATAATAGTTAATAATGGTTTCAAATTTGTGCACAAGGTCAGAAATTTAGCTTAGAACCCAGTGCTCAACAGGTACTTATTTTATCGACCCCCAAAAGGATGAAAAGCAAAGTTGACCTCAGTGGAATTTGAACTCAAAATGTAAAGACAGGCGAAATGCTGCTAAACATATTGCATGGCACTCCAACGACTCTGCCAGTTCACTGCCCTCACCCATATTAATAATAATGAGATGTTATATTGACAAGTCACTATGACACCAAAGACAGATGATAAAGTTGACTATGATGGTGGTGATGGTGGTGGTGGTGGTCATGACGACAATGACAACAATGTCAGCTCAGATTGAAGATCAGGAAACAGGGTCAATGATGTTCCTGCTATGAACAGTCAATTTCTACTCCGATCGTTTGCTGGAATTTTTTTTTTTTTTTGTTTCCAATTTGCATTAGTCAGACAGTCTTTCCTTTTTTAAATCAGTAGGATGTTATCTAAGTAAGATTTGGTTGCTATTTCTAGCAGCTGAATTTTAGTTAGTAATGGGTGTGTTGTCGGTAGTACTAATGATGATTGTGGTGAGGGTCAAAGTGTATTCTTAGTTACTTTTTCACTGGAAATGTAGCTAACCTGTTTGAAGATGGTGGGTGGTGGTGGTGGTGGCGTGGTGGTGGTGGCGGTGGTAGTGGTGGCGGCGGCAGTGGTGGTGGTGGTGGCAGCGGTGACAGCGTGGCAGTGGTGGCAATGGCAGCTAGACTGTTTTTGGTGTTGTTGCAGTGGCAGTTGTTGTTCAAGCTGACTTACGATCAGAAGTGTTCCAGTCATGACCATCCCACCATTTTTTTTCTGTGCTAAGAGTCCTTGATGACATTATCTAATGTGTCTTTCTCTAAGATGGGGTTCGATTGCAATTCGAGGGAAATTTTGCTGCTCATTCTAACAAATCTACATATGGGTTCTTTAATTCATCTAAGTAGTAGCAGTGGTGGTGGTAGTCATCATCATCGTCATCATTGTCATCGTAGTTGTCGTCATCATCGTAATGGTGGTAGTGATGGTGGTGGTGGTGGTGGTGATGATGATGACTGTTGTGGTGATGGAAAATGGGAATGATATAGTGGACTTACCTTATAAATGCATGTGTGTGTGTATGTGTGTGTGTGTGTGTGTGTGTGAGAGAGAGAGAGAGAGAGAGAGAGAGAGAGAGAGCATGTGTGTTAATTCATGTGTACATATATTATATGCATATGATTTCAGCTATGTGTGTGTGCATGTAGACATGTATGTGCATATGTACCCATGTGTGCTTGTGTATGTATGTATATATGCATGTATGTGTGTATGTATATATGTATGTATGTATGCATGCCATATGTATGTGCATGCATTTGGTTTGAGATTCTCACAGGTAATCACCCAGTACTAAACAAGAAAGAAAATAAATGAAACAACCAAAAGAGAAAACAAGAAAAATAGAGAGAGAGCGGGGAGAGGGACAGAGAGAGGGGAAGTGAGAGAGAGCTAGTTACCATAGCAACACGATTTCCCTTTTAAAAATTTTTCGAAATAAAATGTAAAAAGAATAAAAATTGAATTTTTCAAAAAATGGAGAAAAGAAAGAACAAAACTGTCTTTAAGCTGTCTTAGAGAAATTCCAAACAAGAAGAGCCAAATGCTACACACACACACACACACACACACGCACGTGCACACATGTCAACATCATCATCATTATCATCATCATCACATTGACATCCACTTTTTCCATGCTGGCATGTATTGGACAAAACTTATTATTGAGGTACTATTTATTCTACAGCTAGATGCCCTTCCTTGTTGACAAATGTTACTTTGTCTTTAAAGGTATTTCTATTTTGTTTCTCTTGTGGAGGCGCAATGGCCCAGTTGTTAGGGCAGCGGACTCGCGGTCATAGGATCACGGTTTCAATTCCCAGATCAGGCGTTGTGAGTGTTTATTGAGCGAAAACACCGAAAGCTCTACGAGGCTCCAGCAGGGTATGGTGGCGAACCCTGCTGTACTCTTTCACCACAACTTTCTCTCACTCTTACTTCCTGTTTCTGTTGTGCCTGTAATTCAAAGGGTCAGCCTTGTCACACTGTGTCAAGCTGAATATCCCCGAGAACTACGTTAAGGTTACACGTGTGTGTGTGGAGTGCTCAGCCACTTGCACGTTAATTTCACGAGCAGGCTGTTCCGTTGATCAGATCAACTGGAACCCTCGACGTCGTAAACAACGGAGTGCCAACATTTTGTTTGTCTTCATATGAAACCTTTGAAATTGCTAAGCTAAAGGATCTATTGTTTGTGGGGAAGACCTGTGAACAAACACACTGTCACTCAAGCAGTGTTAGTGTGCAGATACACATGAAACAAACACCCACACATTCCATAGACACACACGCACACACACACACACACTCACACACACACACACACACATATATATATATATATATATATATATATATATTGTGTGAAGGCACATGGCTTAGTGGTTAGGGTGTTGCACTCAAGGTTGCAAGATCATCAGTTTGATTCCCAAACTGGTCATTGTGTTGTGTTCTTGAGGAAAGCACTTCATTTTCACATTGTTCTGCAATCATTTTGACATCTGACATGTGGCACCCAGTTACACCTGTACAGGTAATGTCAATTTGATGGAAGGAGTGAGTTTATGTCTACACAAGTATTTGAACACTATAAACAAATCCTCTGTGTGGTCATTTCGGTAAGAAATTGTCGAACCCTCATACGTCATCTAATGACAGGAGAGTCCATTATTATATATGTATATATATATATATATATATATATATATATATATATGTATATATATATGTATATATATATATATATATATATATATATATATATATATATATATATATATATATATCATCATCATCATCATCATCATCATCGTTTAACGTCCGCTTTCCATGCTAGCATGGGTTGGACGATTTGACTGAGGACGGGTGAAACCGGATGGCAGCACCAGGCTCCAATCTAATTTGGCAGAGTTTCTACAGCTGGATGCCCTTCCTAACGCCATATATACATATATATGTAATCAAAATAAGCAACAAGGCTATTCAAGGTTACTGCAGTACGATCGTTTCATGTGACTCCATTTATTTAAGCAATGCGAGCATTACATTTTTGATCACCTTATTTTTGGGAATTGTTTGGATAATACCATACTAAATTCTGGTGCCTAAACTTAAGTACCAAATTCATTTTGAATCTAAATTTAGATATATATATATATATATATATATATATATATATATATATATATATATATATATATATATGTCTGTATGTATGTATGTATGTATGAGTATGTATATGTATGAATATATATAAATATACACACACACATATGCAAATATATGAGTATATATATATACATAAATATTAATTGAAGTATACAATATTATACATCCATTACAGCAGATCTTACCAATCACTTTCGCACCAGGGAAAGACTTGTAGAATCATGAAGGTGCATATGTCATTCATTTTGGAATGTTTCTAAATGTTATAGTTCATGTATTTACCTGATGAAAACGTTTTTTTCTAATGATGTATTGTCTCCATTAATCAGCGGAAAATTTGTTGGAAACAGCTGTAGTGAATTGACACATTATCCATCTGTTCTTATTTATTTATTTAAATATATATATATATATATATATATATATATATATATATATATATATATACATATATGCATATCTGTACATTTGTATGTATGTATGTATTCTGCATATTCGTGTGTTTGTGTGTTCATGTTTGTGGTGTTTGTATGTGTTTGTGTTTGTGTGTGTGTGTGTGTGTGTGTGTGTGTGTGTGTATGCGCATGTGTATTTGTATGTGTACATGCGTCTCTTTGTATGGATGTGTGTCTCCATGTGTGTCCTTGTGTGTGTGTGTGTGTGTGTGAAGTGTGAATGACTGTATATGGTCATGTGTTTCAGTCTTCATTTGTGTATGTATGTGTGTGTGTTTGTCTGTCCATATTACCTATGTACATTTAGTCTCTCCGCAATGCTTCTTGATGTCTCACCTATATATATATCATGTTCTTGCCTTTACAAGCACCCTCTCTGTACCTTATGCTGTAAACTACATTTCTAGTTCTACAATTAATGTCAGGATTAATCTTACATAGCATGCAGTTCTCACTGGTGCATGTGGTATTCTCAAAGGGGTACATCCTACATAGTTATGATCTGATAGAGCTCCCTGGCTTTTCAACGATCTTAATGGTTTGGCCTCCGTCAAGGTGTCCCTAAATCTTCAGGGTTGTTCTCCATGGAATGTGGCCTCTACAAACATCACTCCTTGATATTTGTCAGTCTTGTACCACAAGGCACTAAAAGAGAATGACTCTCCCCAGACACAGTAAAACATGCTTCAACACACAAATTCACATAAACAATCTTTTAAACTAAATACAAAAACGAAATATATATATATTATTAAAGCACTAATCATATATATATATATTATTATTAAAGCACATTGTATATATAGCCAAATTTAAAGCATGGAGAAAGCCTTTGACAGGGTCCCTCCGATCCCTTATCTGGTGATATCTAGGAATAGATGAATGGTTAGTGAGAGCTGTACAAGCCATGTACAGGGATGCTGTCAGTAAGGTGAGGGTTGGCAATGAGTACAGTGAAGAATTCCAAGTAGGGGTAGGGGTCTACCAAGGTTCAGTCCTCAGCCCCCTCTTGCTAGAATAAGAATAGCCTGGGCAAAGTTCAGAGAGCTCCTACTTCTGCTGGTGACAAAGAGACCATAACAGTGGTTTATGCCAGTGTAGCATAACTGGCCCATTTAAAAGTACCCTTCAATCATTGGGCAATGAAATGTGCTTGAGAAGACCTGTTGAGTCAAGTGAAGTCATTACCATGGCCAATGCCAGTACAACCTGACTAGCGCCTGTGCTTGTGGTACGTAAAAAGCACCATTCGAACGTCGTCGTTGCCAGTGCCGCCTGACTGGCTCCCATGCCTGTGGCATGTAAAAAGCACCATCTGAGCGTGATTGATGCCAGTACCGTCTGACTGGTCCTCATGCCGGTGGCACATAAAAAGCACCCACTACACTCTCAGAGTGGTTGGCATTAGGAAGGGCATCCAGCAGTAGAAACTTTGCCACATCAGACTGGAGCCTGGTACAGCCTTCTGGCTTGTCAATCTTCAGTCAAATCGTCCAACCCATGCCAGCATGGAAAGCGGACGTTAAACGACGACGATGATGATGATGATGGTGAATATACATATATATTCTATGTGTATATATATATATTATTTAAAAAGAGTTCCAACTCTGTCTGTTTTTTATGTTTTATTTATATTCTTATAAAATTAATGTGGGATATAGAATATAGAATATATAATATAAATAGTAAAATGAAGTGAAGTATTGAATGTCTTATTGAATATATGAAATATTGAGTATTAAATATAGAATATAAAATATATAGGGACTAGTATACTTTCCTGCCTCATGGCAGTCATCATATATTCATACATATATACTTGTGTGTGTGTGTGTGTGTGTGTGTGTGTGTGTGTGTGTTTGAGTATATATATATATATATATATATATATATATATGTCTGTATAACAGAGAAAGAAAAGGGGTGTGCAAATACACAGATATATGTGAAGCAGTCCTACAGTTTCATTCTGCCAAGTTTCATTCACAAAGCAATTCTCAGCCTAAGATTATAATGGGACACATTTGTTCAGGATGCCACATAGTGGAAACAAACTGAAAACCACATGGTTGTGAAGTTTACTTTACAGCAATACAGCCATATACATATACAATAATATACATACCTATAAAGTTAAATAATCTATCTTTCTCTGTCTATATATCATATATATATATATATATATATATATATATATATATATATATAGATATATATAGATATATATACATACATATATTTTATTTTATTATTTTGCCTGTACGGCTTATAGTCACTGCTACTAGCGATGGTATTTTTAATAGTACTGTAGCTCTCATATTTATTTGTACATACATACATACATATAAATACATACATACATACATATATATATATATATATATATATATATATATATATATATATATATATATATATGCACGCACATACACACACACACACATATATATATATATATTGTGCTACATAAAAAGCACCCAATACACTCTATAAAGTAGTTGGCATTAGGATGGACATTCAGCTGTAGAAAGCCTGCCAAAACTGACAACTGGACAGCTCTCCTACTGGCCAGTTCCTGTCAAACCATCTAACCCATGCCAGTATAGAAAGCAGACATTAAATGATGATGATGAAAATATACATACATAGACACACACACAGATATATATATATATTCATATGCCTATACATATATACACACATACAAATACACACACACACACACACATGCATGCACACACATGCATATACATATATATATAAACTCATGCACACATATGTGATCATATTTGTATTGTTATTTTTTTCTTGTCAAAGAGAGAAGAGCAGTTGTCATGGCCTTCTTTTTACAAGGCCTCCATCACTGGTGGAGTAAAACAAAAAAAACTTCCAAATATTCAAACTAAATGTTTGATCCTTTCTAAGCCATCAGATGGATAGCTGACTTCCAATGACCCCTTTAGCAAGCACTATATCTTTGGCTTATAAATTTTGTGCAAGAATATGAAAGTGAAGTTTATTTGCCAACAAAATGTGGCGCTCCTATGAAGGATAACGTTACTGTTGTTTAAACCCCAAGAAAAAATCTTTTCCAGCTGGCTATCCACACACGGTCTGTATCTGTATAGTGTTTAAAACAATATGAAAGTGGTTTTTCATTTCTTTCTTCTAGGTTGATAGTTTTGTCAGCTAAATATAATCAAGTTCATCACAATGCCTAAGTAATGACATCATACAAAACATACAAGTGGTGCAAGGCGTTTTGTCTGACCAGTGGCATAAGCAAAGGTTTCCAGTGCCTGGAGATAAAGACAGTTTTGTCCAAACAGTGCTATAATACGATTTTTCTGTACCCATGACCAAAATTATCTTTGCTCCCCAAAATTATTTGTCTAACCAGTGACATAGCAAGGGTTTGTAGGTCTTCTGGTGCAAGGATTTGTAGGTCTTCTGGTAGCAAGGATTTGTAGGTCTTCATTGGCAGGTCTTCTGGTGATGTTCCTCCACTTCTGAAGTAGCCATGTCACTAAAAACATTGCGTATGACCTTTTGCCATATTGCAGTAAACTTTCCAAAGCATGCTCAATGTCTCTGTAGCAGACTTCCCAAATTTAATGCAAAATATCATGTTAGCTCTTTGTTCTAACTTCCTATCCATGACAAAACTGCAAACTGCAGCATACACATGATCACAAAACACAAATATCACAACTTGTGAAGTAAACACAGTGATGTCACTCAGCACACCAAATCATGAAGGTCACTGCTAGCTCTCACTGCACATGCAACTGTATGCTGCCATCTGTTGGTGTGCTACAGAACTAGTCTGGGGACATTTTGATACTTTCTCATAGTTACAAGCTTTCGTCATTTTTAAAATTTTTACATATGTGTGTATGGATGGGTGGCTAGATAAATGGATGGATGGTTAGCTAATTAGTCAGATATCTGTGTGTGTATATGTGTATTTGTTTGTGTATGTGTTTATATGTATGGACAGAAGGATGAATGGATAGATGTGGATATGTATCTGCATGTATGTATAACTGTGTCTGTATATATGTGTGTATTTATGGGTTTATATATGTATGTATCTATATGCATATGTATGTATGGATGTGTATGAATATGTATATATGTATGCATGTGTATTTGATTGTGTGTATTAAGTATGAATGTATGAAATTATTGTTTAGCTCCAGATCAGTCCTACTCTAGCAGATTTATTATCAACGACATTCCAGTTGTGGCCATTCCATCTCCTTTTTCAGACACTGGGTATATTACGTCTTTTATTAGATTGTTGTTTTTGCTTTTTTAAGCTGATAAGGTGTGATTTAAGAGAAATTTTGTTGCTAATTCTAGCAAATCAAATAAGCATGTTGAAGAATCCTCAATTGCCCATTTGTGTGTTGGATTAAACATAATAGTTGTAGTGGTTATATGTTGTATTGCAAATCTGTCCAAGTCATGCCAGCATGGAATGGCATAAATCGGACATTATAATAATGATGATGATGACGATGATAGTGTTGGTGGTGTTGAGGATAATAATGATGACAATGATGTTGATGAAAGACATGAATTTTGATTCAAGTT
Organism: Octopus bimaculoides; assembly: GCF_046866305.1. Lineage (NCBI taxonomy): Eukaryota > Metazoa > Mollusca > Cephalopoda > Octopoda > Octopodidae > Octopus > Octopus bimaculoides. Next base: position 43,279,043 of record NC_142932.1, on the reverse strand, counting down.
TGTTTGGTTGTTTATTTCTTCCATTATTTATTAGTTGTTTCTTTTTTCTTTCTTTTATTTGGCATCTCAAATTCATAAAACTGTCAAGATTTTCATAAACCAAAGTCTTAGGAGATAGAAGAATCAAACTGCCAAAATTCCAAAACAAAAAAAAGGGTAGTTTTAAACAGAAATTTTAATTTATTTTAATAATAACAATAATAATAATAATAATAATAATAATAATAATAATAATAATAATAAAACATAAATGCAAGTTTTTTTATTTAATTTTTTTAACAGATTATTATTTCAATTTCATTTAAATTTGGATTAGAGTTTGAATTTCAGTTTCAGTTTTATTTATTATTATTATCAATAATTATTGTTGTTATTGTTGTTAATAATAATAATAATAATAATAATAATAATAATAATAATAATAATAATAATAGTAATAATAATGATAATAATAATAATCATTAGCAACACCCATGGAAATTCCATGGGCCACTTTGTGGTACAGAGTCAGCCATAAACATCTTCCCAATCAGTTATAATATTCTGTCATTTCCTTCATAATCCTTTGATTAATTTCTCAGAAATCTTGTCTTCTTCTCTTCAGTCATGTTTTCTCTTCTAACCTGTTTTCTCTTCTAACCTGTTTTCTCATTTGGCTTGTGCAAAATATTTTTGCTTATCATTGTCGTTCATA
>NC_142932.1:43263349-43273349 GCF_046866305.1 Octopus bimaculoides | reverse complement strand
GTATGTGTGTGTGTGTGTGTGTGTATGTGTTTATGACTTGTGAACTTTGCTTCTTTGTGTATGCATACATATACATGTGAGAGTGCACGTGTGTGCATGCATGAACGTGTGTGCATGTGTGTACGGGCGCACACGCGGATGCCTGTATGTAGGTAATAGCGTTCTTTCTGCTAAAACTTTGAAAATTTTGTTCGTTTTTTGTAATTGTGAAATTTTTTCGCCATGAACGGTTTGTGTTTTTAAACAGAGTGTATTTTTTCTGATGTTATATTTATTCCTGAATGATGTGTAAAGAAATTTTGATTTAAGCATCTTAATGAATTCTTTATACTGAAATATATATTGAAGAAGATAAATATGTTCTTTTGAATTTATACGTTTTTGCGTCGTAACTCCTTTATTATTATTTATATATATATATATATATATATATATATATAGAAAGAGAGAGAGAGATGTACATATATGCAAATTTTTCCTAACCACATGGTTCTGGGTTCAGTCCCACTGCATGGTACCTTGGGCAAGTGTCTTCTACTACAGTGCTACTCAAAGTGGTGGTCCACAGACTGGTGCCAGTCTGCAAGCCATCAGCTACCAGTACGTGGCAAGTTTCCTGAAAAGAAAGAAACATTATAAAATGCTTATAAAATGCTTATATAATATTGTATTATTTATTTACAAAGTAAATATAAAATTAAAAAATTGTCAACTTTTATTATATTCATTATATATATTATTTCCAGTATAAATTAATATTACTGAGAAATATTACCAGTCCTTGGCACATTGGAAAAAAAACTGCCAGTATGCCACATCAAATAGAGTTTGAGAAGCACTGTTCTACTATAGCCTTGTCTGTGGATTTGATTGACAGAAACTGGAAGAAACCCATTGTGTGTGTGTGTGTGTGTGTGTCCGTGTTTGTCCTCCACCACCATTTTGCAACCAGTGTTGGTATGTTTACATCACCACAGTTCAGCAAAATAGACCTATAAAATAAGTACCACATTTTTTAAAAAGTACTGGGATCGATTCATTCAACTAAAATTCCTCATGGCAGTGCTCCAGTATGGCCACAGTCTAATGACTGAAACAAGTAAAATATAAAAGATAAAGGATAAAAGATACATTAAACATGTGGTTGGCATTCCGTCGCTTACGAAGGTTCTAGTTGATCCGATCAGCAGAACAGCCTGCTTGTGAAATTAACGTGCAAGTGGCTGAGCACTCCACAGACACGTGTACCCATAACGTAGTTCTCAGGGATATTCAGCGTGACACAGTGTGACAAGGTTGGCCCTTTGAAATACAGGCACAACAGAAACAGGAAGTAAGAGTGAGAGAAAGTTGTGGTGAAAGAGTACAGCAGGGTTCGCCACTATCCCCTGCCGGAGCCTCATGGAGCTTTAGGTGTTTTCGTTCAATAAACACTCACAACGCCCGGTCTGGGAATCGAAACCGCGATCCTATGACCGTGAGTCCGCTGCCCTAACCACTGGGCCATTGCGCCTCCACTCATTAAACATATATTTCCACTTTACTCAAAGGACTGAGCTTTAAATCATTAATGTTTAAAAGCAAACTAGTATAGACACCTCTTTGTATTTCTGAGCACTTTGATCATTGATTCAAGATTTTATGTGTGTGTGTGTATGTGTGTGTTGTTGTTGTTATCATAAAATTTTCTAAACTCAGAGAGAATAGAAATGAGAAATAATTCTTTGTGAAACAGTGGGTTTCAAAGCATGCATAAATTTCAATAGCATGTAAATATTAGGTTGAAAAACTCTTGTGGACTTGAACCTACTTTTGTCATCTCACAGGCAGCCTTCGAGTTTTTTCTGTCCAAAAAGGTTTTCGAAACTAATATTTACATGCTTTTATTTATAGCTTTATGTGTACTTTGAGATCTTATTCCAAAAAGATATACTTGTACATACATATATATATATATATATATATATATATATATATATATATATATATATATATATATATATACACACACACACACACATATATATATATATATATATATATATATATATATACAAAATTAATATAAACGGGCAGGTTACAATGTTTCACCAAAAAGGAGAATTATAATTGTCACTAAATGTGACTAGGGTGTTAAAAAACACCTACATTGCTAGAAATAAGACCCAAAATGCTCTCAAAAATTGTAGTTAATGCACATGAATGGAAACATATACACTGACAGGGACCATAATTGTCCGAAAAATGCTGACCAAAAATTCATAAAATTGACGTCAGTTTCGGCAATTTCTGTTGCTTCTTCAATTAAACCTGCTCGGTGTTCAGCTTCTTCCAGACCTGTTTCTTTATTAGTATTTATATTTCTATCATCCATTTTAATGGATGATTTAGCAATTTGCTAATGTGTATACACAAAACTAACATAAAGAACAGTTCATTTAACAGGATACCCCTTACTACATCACCCAACGAAATGCTTCCCACCCATGAGAGATCAATGCAGGATGTGTTGAAAAATCGTTGTAAGAAATAAAATTTCTCATGTATTCCATTTTCCATCTCCATCATTTGTATTATAATGGTTGTATGTACATATGTATATACACCTCACCTTTGATATATCTGTCTTGCTTTGCACTTATCCTTTTACCTATCTATTCTCTCTCTCTCTCTTTCTCACTTTATAACCTCGTGGATATCGGTGGCAATTTTTTCTTCCTCCATTTTTCCTTTCTTTGGACTTTCTTTGTTTCCGACGAAGAGCTCTGCTCGAAACGTCATATTCTCTTTCTTTCCTTTCCCGAGCATCTAGTAACACAATCTGTATCACGTCCTCACGTTGTTGTTTTTTGTTGTTGCTTTTTTGTCTTTTTCCTTCTTTGAACTTATATATATATATATATATATATATATATATATATATACACATATGTGCAGCACTATTCATGTGGCAAGTTTTCTACACCCAGATGCCCTTCCTGTCACCAACCCCCACCTGGGCATGGCTGTGTGGTTAGGAAGCTTGCTTCCCAGTTACATAGTTTCGGGTTCATTCCCACTGCGTGGCACCTTTGGTAAGTGTCTTCTGCTATAGCCTTGGGCCGATCGAAGACTTGTAATTGAATTTGATAGGTGGAAGTTACCACCATGTGTGTACATGTGTGTGTAAGTGCTTGTGCCTCCTAACAGAGAGGGACAAAAAAAATTGTAAGTGGATTTGGTAGATGGAAACTGAAAGCCCGTCATATATATGTGTGAGTGTGTGTGTGTGTGTGTGTGAGTGTGTGTGTGTGTGTGTGTATTTGCGTGTCTCTGTTTCTCCCCCCACTATTTCTTGACAACTGATATTGGTGTGTTTACATACCCGTGACTTAGTGATTCAGCAAAAGAGACCGATAGAATAAGAACTAGGCTTACAAAGACTAAATCCTAGGGTCAAATTGTTCGACTAAAGGCAGTGCTTCAGCATGGCCACAGACAAATACCTGAAACAAGTAAAACAATAAAAAAAATAAAAGAGTATATATATATATATATATATATATATATATATATATATATATATATATATATATATTCTTTTATTCTTTTACTTGTTTCAGTCATTTGACGGCAGCCATGCTGGAGCACCATCTTAAGGGGTTTTAGTCAAACAAATCAACTCCAGCACTTTGTAAGCCTAGTACTTATTGTATTGGTCACTTTTGTCGAACCGCTAAATTACAGGGACATAAACACACCAACAACGGTTGTCAAACAATGATGGGAGCACAAACACAGACACAAACACACAAATCTATATATATATACATATATATATATATATATATATATATATATATATATACGACTGGCTTCTTTCGGTTTTCATCTACTTACAAGGGTTTGGTTGGCCCAAGGCTATAGTAGAAGACACTTGCCAAAAGTACCACGCAGTGGGACTGAACACAGATCCACTTTGTTTATCAATCTACTTTCACCTATCTATATATCTATCCACCAGTTCATCTATCCAATCAATCTAAATATCTCTTTATCTAGATATAAACATTCAATACATTATGTTAAAGCTTTGGTAAAAGAGATACATGTACAATTACCATATATTAAATGTGAATTATATGTATGTGTTCATGCGTCCACGTACTTGTAATGTTCTCATGAAGTTTTGTTTTGTTTTGGAAACCTCTTTTCCTTCTTCCTTATTTATTTATTTATTTATTATTTATTTTTTATTCTGGCATCTGCCAAAAGTTTTGTAAGGTTTCAGTTACCTCCCCTTCTTCTACAACAATAGCTCATCAATGAGATGTGTAAAGCTGTCTTGAATGATGAAGCAATATCGAGAAAGAATATATCTTACTTCGAACTGAATGTAGCTTATCGATATCAGGTTATCTTTTGTTGTCAATGCATCCTTTTTCAAATTGTTCATTCTTCAACTGACTCCATGAAAATTAAGATAGCATTGTAGGAAACTTTTGTTGAAAATATATATATCGACTTAAAGTCTATTTCCTGAATTAAAGAATTAAAATTAAAAAAAGTGTAAAAATATGGAAACTAATGAAAACATATACACACAAAACTAAAACAACAAAACAACAGACAAAACATAACAACATAATCAACAGCAAAATTTCCCTTCTCCTTTTTCACCCGCGTGTTGAATGAGAAACTTATCTTCGATGATATCTACAAACGTCAATGTAGATTATTCGCAATTATGCAGTCTTTCATGTGTGCACCATGGCATTATAGCATTTGAGAGAAAGTGAGAGTGAAAGAGACAGAGGAAGCAAGGGAGAAGGAGAGAGAGAGAGAAATGAAGAGAAGAAAAAATAGATTGATAAATAGATAGAGTATAATAAATAGAATGAAAAATTTTTCCTGCAAGTCACAGAGATTCGTGATAAGCCATGTTCTTTGCTGTGAAGATTGCTCACAGACTGTCCTACGGCATTCAGGTAAATTTCGATGTGGTAATTCTGTTTTTTCCTCCCTCTCTCTCTCTCTTTTTAGGTTCTCTTTCTTTCTCTCTCCCTCTTTCTCTCTCTGCCGACTTTATAGATTCTATGCAGACGCCTTCAAGCAATCCAGTAAGAATGTATATAAATATATATATATATAATATATAGATAGATAAATAGATAGATAGATAGATAAATATATATGTATATATACATATATATGTATATATTTATATATAAGTGTATATACATGCATATATACTTATATATATAAATATATACATTGTGCACATATATATATATATATATATATATATATATATATATATATATATATATATATATATATATATATGTATTGTATATATATAAATGTATATATATGTGTGTGTGTATTTATATATACATATATATATATATATATATATATGTATTGTATATATATAAATGTATATATATGTGTGTGTGTATTTATATATACATATATATAATATATATATGTGTGTGTGTGTGTATTTATATATGTGTGTATATATATATATATATATATATATATATATATATATATATATATATACAATACCCATATACACATATATTCATTAATTATCTATATCTATCTACTTAACTATATAAATGTATATATATATGAGTGTATATATTAATGCATATATGTGGATATGTATATATATATACATATACATACGTATGTATGTATGTATAAACACACACACACACACTCTTTACAATGACAAGTATCTCATTACCAATTTCTGCACAAAAATAGATGATTCTGTTACACAATGACATGCATGGTGGAATCACTCTTTCTCATACCTGGCTTTTCTCATACCTTTGTTTCTGCTTGACTTTGTAGAATGTTCAAGAAAACAACAAAATCATGAAAAACAACACAACAAACTTACAAAAAGGAAAAATATAATCAAAAACGTAATGAATTATATAAATAACCAACAACACTGACTTAAACTAAACTAATCTAAACTGAACTAAACCATTGTTTTGTCTTTAATTATTTTTAATGAATTTTATATATATTCGTTACTGTTGTTTGTGTTTTAGTTTTTAGGGGAGTGAGTTGTTTTGCTTTTTGTTATATTTGTTTGTTTTTTTTCCTGTCTTTGGGTTTCCATTCATTTCCAAAAATAGATTTAGTTTCAATGACGATTTTTACTTATTTCTCCCAAAATTTTTGTGAAACTTCTTTTGTAAAGGATACAATGGTATTTTCTATTTAAAAATATATAAAATTTACGAAAAGGAAAAGAAATCACAAGATATACATCTGAGGATTAATATAGCATAGGTTTGATTAAGAGTACTAAAAAAAAAAGGAAAAACAGAAACAAAAAAAAAAGATAGTTCGCAATGCAAAAGAATAAAATTATTTGTCAGAAACTCATTAGTTTGTGGATACATATACAGGTATATACATGTATATGGATGCATGCATTCACATGCGCGCACGCACACACACACACACACACACACACACACACACTCATGCATATATATACATATATGTAAGTATACATATGTACATATATGCACATGTGTGTGCATGTGTGTGTCTGTGTCTGTGTTGATATAAATGTGCATATATATATATATATATATATATATATATATATATATATACATACACATATATGCTTATATATGTGTATCTATATTTACATATATATATACACACATATATATACATAAATATACAAACACATATACATTCACTCTTATATATATGTGTGTGTGATTTCGTATTTGTCTCTATATATATATATACATATATATATATATATATATATATATATATATATATATATATATATATATATATATATATATATATACATATACATATATATATATATATATATATATATATATATATATATACATATGTATGTATGTATGTATACAATGGTATATTTGTATTTGTGTTATACACATACATATATAAATATATTCATATATATATAAACACATATAATCATGCATATTTATATATGTGTGTGTGTATATATATATATATATATATATATATATATATATATATAAACACATACATACACTCATGCACACACACATATACACACGTTCGCACACACACACACACACACACACACACACACACACACACATATGCATGAAAATATACATGTATGTGTGTGTGTGTGCATAATGTATGTATACTTACATACTTTTTGCACTGCATGCAAGTTTATATATATCTTTCATTTGCAGTGAAAATGATCTTTCTGTTGCTGGTTTTATTATCTTATTTAAACTTATCATTAAGTACCATTTTACTGTTTGTTATTCAATAATGTCATGACTGTAGATAGATGTGCAGCAGTCTATCAGAAGAAACAAAAATAGATACAGTTCCTCTCAGTATGTGACCGTGTGCATGTACATGTATGTATGTACATAAGTACGAAAGTATTTATGTATGTATGTATGTATGTATGTATATTATGTATGTATGTTTTTTATCTTTCACTTGTTTCAGTCAGTAGACTGTGGCCATGCTGGAGCACCACCTTGACGTATTGTCAGCTGAATAAATCAACCACAAAACTTTTTTTAAGCTTGGTCTTATGATATCAGTCTCTTTTGGTGAGTCACTAAGCTATGGGGTTGTAAACACACCAACACCGATTGTCAGTCTTTATTTTGATCTGTCTTTTGCTGGATGAATGAAAGCAGATGAGAGTCTCAGTGCACTGTTGAAATACTATCGTCAACTTCATTATTCGTGAAGTATTGTCTGATTGATCATGTGTGTAATTCATGTATGTGATTCTCTGAGTAACAATGGAGTGAATAACCAAATTTTAACCTATAAATATAAACTCTCCATCATGTATTGAGTGCTCTTTTCTTTTGTTTGTGCACCTAAACACACACACACACACACACACACACACACACACCAGGTTGCATGTTGTGTTCTTGAGCAAGACACTTTATTTCACATTACTACAGTTCACTCAGCCGTAGAAATGAGTTGTGACATCACTGGTGCCAAGCTGTATTGACCTTTGCCTTTCCTTTGGATAACATCGGTGGTGTGGAGAGGGGAGGCTGGCATGCATGGGTGACTGCTGGTCTTCCATAAGATCAACCTGAGGGGAACATCTTAAGTGCACCCATGGTCATTCATGACCAATGGAGTTGAGTATATATATCAACATCAGCAGCATCATTTAATGTTTATTTTCTATGCTGGATTTTGTTGGTCAGTTTGACAGGAGCCAGCAAGCCAGAGGAATCTACCAAGCTCTACTGTCTGCTTTGGCATGGTTTCCGTGGATGGATGACCTTCCTAACACCAACATAGCACCTATACATAGGTATCAACTTAGCTTTGTGCTCAAGAAGTTCACTTCCCAGTCATGAGTGAAGGCATGTGGCTTAGTAGCTAGGGTATTGTGCTCATGATCATAAGGTCATGGTTTCAATTCCCACTTTAGACACTGGGACATTCATGCTGACATAGTGCTATATTAGTGGATGATGCTCCAGCTTTAACAACAGTGCAAAAGTGGGCAGTGGAGTTTAAGAGAAGAGAGAATGTTGAAGAGAAGCCGTCTGGATGTCCTACAACTGCCACCACCAAAGAAGACATTGATTGTGTTCACCACATGCTAATGGATGACAGGCGATTAACTATAAATCAAATAGCCAATGCTGTTAGCACATCCCATGAATGAGTTGAGAATATTCTGAACAATGAACTTGGCATGATGAATGTTTCTGCTCTGTGTGTGCCATGTCTTCTGACCTGATCAAAGCACACCAGGCTGAACACATCACAAGAAAATCTGATATTCTTTGAGGCAGATCCTATTGGTTTCCTTGAAAGTTTCCAAGTCCAGGATGAGTGTTGTGTTTATCACTTTGAGCCAGAAACAAAGGGACAATTCATGCAGTGAAAACACTCTTCCTCACCTACTCCAAAGAAGGCCATCTGCAGAGAATGTGATGCCTTCAGTGTTTGGGGATACTAAAGGCATTGTGTTTATTGACAATCTCCAAAAGGGCTACACCATCAATGGAGAGTATTATGCCAATTTGCTGAGGCAGTTACAAAAGGCTATCAAGACAAAACAGCCCAGAAAACTGACAGAAGCAGGATCTTGTTTCATGAGGACAATGCCCCAGTGCACAGGTCCTTTATTTTAATGGTTGCTGCACATGACCGTGGCTTTGAACAGGTTGATCACCTTTCCTATTCTCCTGATTTTGCCCCACCTGGTTATCATCTGTTCCAGAACATGAAAAGTCACTTGGCTGAGACACAGCATTGCAGTGATGATGATGTCATATCTGCTGATGATGACATTTTTGACCAACAGGATGAAAGCATTTTTGCCAATGAGATCCAAGCACTACAGCACCAATGAAAGAAGTATGTAAGCCACAAGGGGGTCTATATTGAAAAATAAACATTATCTTGGTCGCATTCCATGAGAGTATCTTAGTCAGCCTATGAATTTCCAAGTAAACCTATATATATATATATATATATATATATATATACACATGCACACACACATACATGTATGCATGTATGTTTGAATGTATGTACATAAATATTATATATATATTCACATATAAAGTATAAGAGTTTATATTGAATATGTTGTCTATTGACTTTTTTTACATGCTAGGCCACTGGTAGTATAACTCTGTATAGTTTTTGCTACCTTTTTATATATATATTCACCATGTGTGCCATGTTAAAATAATGCTTAACATGGCACGTGAACTTTTACCTCGACCTAATATATATATACATATATATTTACATATATATGTATATATATATATATATATATATATATATATATATATAAATCATAAGGACACATTAAAGTGTCTACCTGCAAGAAATAAGAGTTAAAATCTTCATTTGGACCACCAAAAAAATTAACACTGAAAATAACAGATTCAACAGTATTCAGGCTAGAGGATCGAAAAAATCTCTCACATACCTATATAGC
>NC_142932.1:43253349-43258349 GCF_046866305.1 Octopus bimaculoides | reverse complement strand
TTAAACATCAAGCTAAATTATCAATTTAATAATTTCATTCAATAAAACCACATAAGCATCAATAATTGCCTCTACATGGGGTTGAAATCATTTATAGGCTCAGTAGTCCTTGTTCATATCAGACATGACTCAAACTATGGCAGCTTTCAAAGAATCTTTGGTGCTATGGGGGTATTCATTGACATTTTTCTCAACAATGATCTATGCATAGTAGTCCAGTGGATTGAGATCTGGAGAATTAGGAGGCCAAATGTTGAGGGTGATGTGATCATGCAAATTGTCAGCCATCCATTCTTGTGTTATCTGAGTCTTGTGTGATGGTGCAGAATCTTGTTGAAAGACATAAGGCCTTCCATTGCATACACTGTTGATGCAAGGCTTAACAACTTTATCCAGAATCTAAATATACACAGAAGCATTCACCCTAAGACCTTGTGGAAAAAAATGAGGAGACATCACATGACCATCATTGCTAACAACACCCGAAACCATGACTCTTGTGAGAAATTTTGTGTGCATTACTCTTGGAATCTCAGAAGGGTCTGCACATAGCCATCTGTGATTTCTTCTGTTAGTTTTCAGGTCCTGGTCAAAGATTTTGTCATCTGAGAAAAACCAAATCACACCATCTTCTGATGGATTTTCAAGTTTGTTCAAAAGTCTTTTGGATCTGATTAAACTGTTTTCTTTTGTTTTTCTGACATGAATTGACCTCTCCTCATCACGTAAGATTTGTATCTGATATTTTCAGGCACAACATTTCTGATTATTTTTTCTGACACACATAATTTTTTGTAATTTACCTCATTGATTTTCCTGGATTGTCTTCTTGAATAAATTCAGGTGTCCTGATAGAATCAGAGCATTTGGAATGTTTCTTACATGTTGATACAAATAATACACTTCCATCTTCTTTCTTTAACTCACACCAAATCTTGTGGATAAAAGATCTTGCAACATTAAGAAAATGAGAAATTTCTAAATCACCATGCTTAGCCGTCAAAACCACAATCACGGCATGCCTTTTTATTTCATTAATAAGCATAGAACCTGTCATTATTTTTTGAAAAAGAAGTTCAATAAAAATTAGTCAAATAAAATAATGGCTAAAAATGCATGTCCTCAAATACCACGCGCACCCTGTATATATATATATATATATATATATATATATATATATATATTTTTTTTATATATATAAAGTTGACCAGTAAAGTGGACATTTAATCACATGTGGTCTATTTCTAGCATATTAAATGTCCACTTTACTGGTCAACTTTATATATATAAAAATATACCTTAATCCCCTAAGATCTCAGATATTTTTTCTGAATCTCTCGGATTCTTTCAATGTGCTAGCTTCCTGGTAAGAAATCGATATTAATTAATATCTGATTTTTACCCTTTGTTTTAATTATATATATATATATGTGTGTGTGTGTGTGTGTGTGTGTGTGTGTGTGTGTGTGTATGTATATACACAGACATGACAGAAGTAAATAGACACCTCATGAAACATTGTTTTGTTTCAGGTTTTATATGTGACTGTTTAATCATGCCATGAACAAAAGGAGCCTTGGAACTGTCTGAATTTGAAAGAGACTGTATTGGGGATCATTCTGAAGGTGGATATAGCATAAAATCACAGAAAACCTTGGGATCCCTCTTTCTACAGTTAATAGATTGATTGTGCAATTCACCAGAGAGGGGTAGGAGTCCACATCACCTCACCCAATCAACCAGGGCCCTCTGACAGGACCCTTCTCTTTGTTAAGAGAAGTGTGGAGGATAATCCTCGTTGCAAGGCCTCTGACATAACAGAACAAGTTGATGTCAGTCCCAGAACAGCTGTCAGGTATGTCCACAAGCTTGGTTACTATGGCAGAGCAGCAAGAAAGAAGTCACTTCTTCAACCAGCCAACATCAAGCAGAGAAAAGATTGGGTAAGTGAGATGGTGGAGGGGCCACTAGAATTTTGGAACATTGTCATATTCTCCGATGAGTCCAGATTTGCTGTATTTTCTGACAGTGGTCAAGTGTGTGTCTGGAGACTCTGTGATCAAGAATTTGATGTGAAAAGATTGCAGTCAACAATGAAACATGGCAGCTATTCTGTGATGGTCTGGGGAGCAGTTTGGAGCAATGGTTGATCAGAGCTGGTGGAGTGTGAAGGAAACACAAACTCAGATAAATATGTGTCCATATTGCAGAAAGGACTCCTTCCAGTCTTCTCCAGCAGTGAAATGATTAAAGAAGACTCTTTCTTATGGAAGATGGGGCTCCTTGTCACACAGCTAATATTTGTTGGATGAGAATGGCATTAAAAAGCTTTCATGGCCAAGCCAGATATGAACCCTATTGAACACCTTTGGGATATAATGGACAGGACACTTCATAAAAAAAGCAAGGAAGCATCTTCAAAGCCAGATCTTTTGAGATTACTGGATGAAACTTGGTAAGAAATTTTGTGAGAGAATATTCATCATCTGATCAGTAACATGCCTAATCGGATCCTTGCATTGAAAAATGCAAAGGACATGTCTACTAAATATTAAATATTCACATTATAACAATCAGTAAATAATTTGAATGTATAATTTCAAATTTAAATAAATTTTAATGATTATAAGGGTGTCTGTTTACTTCTGTCATGTCTGTGTATGTGTGTGTGTGTGTGTGTGTGTATGTAATAAAATAATATATAATAATAATATAATATATACATATATATAATAACTAGCAGAGATACCCGGCGTTGCCCATGTTACATGTAATTGAAAAATGAGACTTTTCTGTTATATTTTCTGTAAGGAACTGGAATACATATGATTCGAATTTCATCAAAATTGCACATGAGGGTTCTTTCCCTCTTTACACACCCTAAAAAAATTCTAATCATGAGACATGTATCCCATACTATTGATCTTTATGTGCATATTCCAAAATTTCAGTCTTCTGGAACCTGTAAAAAAGATTTTGCTCCTACAAAATGGAGCTCATGGAGCTCTAAAATGTGGGAATGAAGGCCCCCTATTGGGGGTGGGGGTGTTAATGTCAACCAGAGAAGTTGAATTGTTGGGAATGTTTTTAACTTGGGTCTTATAGTATGCCTGTATATATGTGAGAGTATAGTCTCACTTTAATAGTTTCAGTATGAAATTGAAAGTATTAAAGTGAAAATATTTGAAATTACAGTAGCGACATGTTATTGTTTCACTTTTGACAGGTAATACTGAAATAGTGGAATAGTTTCAGTGTTAGAGTGAAAGTATCTGACATTACAGTAGAGTGATGTTATTGTTTCACTTTTGACATGTAATACTGAAATAGTGGAGGATATATGATGTTGCTATGGGCTTGAACTATGCAAGAAGTTAAAAAATTTTTTTGACTAAAACACAACCGGAACCCTAAGTAAGGCATGTGTAAAATTTGAATGAAATTGGTTGTGTAGTTCTCGAGTTTTAGGGATTCACACACACACACAGACAGATAGACAGACACACAGACACACATTCTCATTTTTATATATATAGATAATAATATATATATATATATAATAATAAAATTTTTGTATGTATATATATATATATATATATATATATATGTGTGTGTGTGTGTGTGTGCGTGTTTTATATATATATATGTGTGTGTGTGTTTGTGTGTGTGTGTGTGTGGGTGTTTTTTCAAAACATTGTCTGGTTTAAAAAGCCACATCAGATGCCATGAAAGGGCTAAGGTGTAGGTACAGGAGGTGGTCAAACTCCGTGTAAGGAGTAGACAACCACCATATATATATATATAGCAATAAGAAAATGGAGGGGAATATGAGGTACTCATCAACTTGCAGACACTATATTCCGTTGATTAATCTGTTTATTTTATAACCAAAATGGCAAAAAAGACAATATACAGACACTTATGACATACTATGTCATATCAACAATTAAGATTTCAAATTTAATGGACTTCTAGCAATTGGAGAAGGGACAAAAACCGACTATTGTAGCGACACCTGAGGACACCTATGTGCTTCCAGCTTTGGACTGTAGAGTCACATGTGCTCTCGTCACTGAGAACAGTGACTTTGTCATCGTCAGATACTGATGAACTACCAGAATACATCTTTGTGAGAATTATAGGTGAAAACATGATTTGTGTGAAAACCCACTTATTAATTTTGTAACCAGTCTTGTACTGGTTACAAAATACTACTACTACTACTACTACTGCCACCACTACCACCACCACCACCATCACTACTACTTTTACATCAACAACTATTACTACTACCATACTACCACCACTGCCACCATCAGTCACCATCGCTACTATTACTACTACTACGACAGTTGCGAATTACAAGTAACTGTGACTTGGTAGCATCTACCAAACCTTCACTAATTGCTTTAAGTGTGTATGTAGTCATGAGCAGGCATAAACACCCTCTTGGTTCCAACCACTCTCGACTCAGTAGGAACGTTCAGGATGTCATGGCTGGAAGAGGGAGAGGGAGAGAAGGCCGCACCAACACTCAGCTAGAACTCATTTTAGCTGAGTAGACTTGAGCAACATTGAATGATGAGCCTTGTTCAAGAATACAGCATGATGCCTGTTTCCAGGAATCAAACCCACAACCTTGTTTATACGTTCACGGGCCCAAAACTTTAAGCCATGCAACTTCATGCCATTACCAATACTACTACTACTACTACTAACACCTCCACTACCACCAACGACAACACTGCCACCACCACCACCACCACCAGCACCACCACCACCACCACCACTACTACTACTACTATTACTGCTATTACTTTATCCACACACTAGTACAGACAAATGGAATCAGCTACTTGATGATTTGATGATCAAAGATAATTATCAATGCATGACCAAACCCTATTGATTTCTATTGTGGAGAAAGAACGTTCAATTATATTGATTCAATGGGGACATATTTTATTGCATCTGCAAAGAGGAAATGCAAAGTCAGCCAC
>NC_142932.1:43225849-43245849 GCF_046866305.1 Octopus bimaculoides | reverse complement strand
AGTAAGTTCTGCTCATTGTGGATCCTAACATGTCTTTTAAGACCCCCCCCCCATTGGATTTGCAAACCCTCTGGCACACACCACATTCAAACGTGTGCACAGACATATAATCAGAATAGCTGGATGAGGTTTGTTTTCCATGGGTTCGCAGGTGAGATTTGAGGCCAGCCAAGGACAGACATGGTCTGTCACAGACTGTGCACACAAAAAGGTCCTTGTCATTCACCTTCTCAGTATTTACATTTTTCCTTAAATGTCTCTTGAGCCCTGCTTGCATCATCCTGGCCTCTTCAAATGCTTTCACTCCACTCCACACCCTTGTTCGCCATCCAACTCGATCTGAAGCGAGGACTTCTATATCTTTTGAAGCCATTCCAATTGACTTCATAGCAGTCCTTATGCCATCCTTAAACCTTTTTTTAGGTTTATGCCGATAACGTTTCCCCTCTGCAAGCTCACCATAAAACAGCTGTTTCGGCATGCGTTCATCTGCCATTCGAACAATATGGCCACACCATCTCAATTGGTTCCTCAAAATCATGGCTTTAATTGAGGAGATGCCTGCAGATGCAAGGATATCTGTGTTTGGAGTAAAAGAATTCCATTTAATTCTTAAAATATGACGAAGGCATTTTTGGTGGAATTTTTCTAACATTTTAAAATGCCTTTCATAACAGGAATACAATAGGGATGTTAAGACAAATGATTTGTAAAGAGCCAGCTTTGTATTGTTATTTATATGTCGCTGGCGCCAGACGCGTGACTCCAAGCCACCAAATGCTTTTGCTGCCCTTTGAATTCGCAGGTGTATTTCCGTATCAAGATTTCCATCATCTTGAACAGAGCTTCCCAGGTAGACAAATGAATTGACAACCTCAAGTAACTTTCCCTTAACAAAAATTTAACAAAAATTTTAGGGAGGTTACAAACAGCACCATACGCAGGTTGATACATCACAACTGTTTTTTTCAGATTGATGGTCAGGCCAAAATCATCACAAGCTGCATCAAATGCAGATACAAGGGATTGCAGACCAGATTCAGAATGACTAACCAGATCGCAATCGTCAGCATACAAAAGTTCCCTAATAAGTGAAGTAAAAACCTTCGTTTTAAACTTCAGTCGGGTCAAATTAAAAACATTCCCCGTTGTTCGATATTTTATGTAGATACCCTCCTCAGAGTTTTGAAAAGAATGTGACACCACAACGGCAAAGTATATTGCAAAGAGGGTGGGTGCATCAAGGTCTCCCTGCTTTACTCCATTTTCCACAGCAAAAGATTCAGAAAGCCTACCACCAAAATTAACCCTAGCTCTCATATCCTGATGCAAAGCCTTGACCATGTTTATAAACTTTTCTGGGCAACCAATTTTCCCCAGAATTAGCCACAGAGCACTTCGATTAACAGTATCGAATGCTTTGCTCAAATCAACAAAGCAATGGTACAGAGCAAGATTCTGTTCAATGCACTTCTCCTGTAATTGTCTGACAGTAAAGATACAATCAGCTGTGCCCCTGGAGGAACGAAAACCACACTGAGACTCAGACACCATACTTGGAACTATAAAGGTATTTAAACGTTCTAACAAAATGCGGGCGAGCACCTTTCCAACCACAGACAAAAGGGAAATCCCACGAAAATTACCACACAGATCCTTTGGCCCCGATTTATATAAGGAGACAAGAATGGCATCAATCCAGTCTTGAGTCACTTTCTCACTTCTCCAACAGTGACAAATTAAAATATTTAAGAGTTCCATCATTTTGTCACCCCCATATTTCAAGACTTCTGCACAGATTCCATCAGATCCTGGAGACTTGTTGTTATTCAGCTTATTCATAGCTAAATAAATGTCATTTAGAGTTGGTTCAGATGCCATCTCTTCTATAACTGGAAGTTGTTCAATTTTTCTATCGTCCTCATATTAACGGATGATGGTCTATTCAAAAGTGCAGAGAAATGTTCTACCCAACGCTTATGAATAGAAGCGGTGTCAGTCAGAAGAAAACATCCATCTTCTGTTCTCACTGGAGCTACTGAAGAAGATTTTGGACCATATACCTCCCTAACATAAGAATACAAACAACTGGCATCATTTCTATCAGCTGCTTCTTGTGCCCCTTTTGCCCTATCATTCCACCATTCCTGTTTAATTTTCCTTAGAGCAGTTTGCACCCTCCTTTTCAGCTTTCTGTAAGTTTCATTTGAGTTGGGATTCAATGACTGAGAGAGCAGTGTATTGCCTAAGTTTTGTTTTTCTAAAAGTAGATCATGAATTTCTGCTGATCTATCTGAGAACCAATCTCTGGATTTATGAGATTTAAATCCCACTGACGAACTTGCAGCCTGAAATACTTTTGTTTTGAAATCTTCCCATAAATTGTTTGGGTCAAGATTAATACTTTCTATAGCGTCGTGGAATCTTTGCAAGTTGCTTGATAATTTAAAGTTTGCAACGTTTAACTTTTTGGGTATCTTAGGACCAGACTGTCGGTTTTTAGGTTTTATCGAAAAATCTATTTTGCCACGCAGTAGATGATGGTCAGTCCAGCTCTCTGCCCCTCTCATGACCCGAACGCTAGAAACGTCTTTCATATCACATTTCCTAATCAAAATATAATCTATGAGATGCCAGTGCTTAGATCTTGGGTGCATCCAAGTGGTTTTATATTTATTTTTCTGCTTAAACAGAGTGTTGGTGACAACCAGATCATTCTCAGTACAAAACGTCAAAAGAGCTACTCCATTTCTATTGCATTTTCCAATCCCATGTCGACCTAAAACAGGCCATGAAACATAGTCCCTTCCAACTCTTGCATTGAAATCTCCCAAAATGACCAGCTTGTCAGAAATTGGTACTTTCCTCAATAATCTTGCTAGATTGTCATAAAACTGTCCCACAGTTTCCTCAGAATGGGACATTGTTGGTGCATAAATACTGACAACGGTAAGAAACCTACCTTTTGTCAGTTTGATACGGCATGACATGATCCGGTCAGATATACCACTTGGAAGCTCTGCAATGGAGGACACTAATGTATTCTTGAGAGCAAACCCAACACCAGATTCTCTACGCTGACCCTTAGGTAGGCCTTTCCAGAAGATAGTATATCCATAAGCAGATTCCATTACTTGACCCTCACCAGAGAGACGAGTTTCAGAGAGAGCAACTATATCAAGGGAATATTTCTTTAGCTCACATGCAATAAGTGCAGTATGCCTTTCTGGCCTCTTCGTGAAATTATCATCAAGAAGTGTGCGCACATTCCAACAGCCAAAATTCAAACGATGTTTATTTTTACTTTTTCTTGAGGACTGTTTGACCACAGTGGCAGAATGACGACCGGGTCCAGCCTGTGATACACTGGGACACCTGCCGGGCCAGACCTGTTCCCCTGATGTTCCCAAGCCTTTTTTGCCATTTACTGAATTTGTTTCAGACATTTTAAAATAAGTTACAGGTGCATTTTTAGGTTTCTGCCAACCAACCAATTGAATGATTTTACTAAGATTTGGAGTACAGGAAGTACCTGTGCAGATGAATAATTTTTAGTGGGTGTAGCTTGCACTGCACTACCCCCACTTATTAGCCCAAGAAGACTTTCACCGGTGTGACAAGAGAATTGACAAAACCAGGAATTTCCAAGGCCTCAGGTTTTATTTCGGAGATTTCCTTCTCCTAGGTAGATTACCAACCAAGGTTAAAGAGCTTCTACCTGCCCATGAGGTAAGCCGTCCCATTCCAACACCTAACCGACACTCAGACACTCTGTAAAGTGATCAAATATCACTCCGGGGACCGATGTGGAGCAGCTCATCAAAAAAAATAATAAAATAAAATAAAATAAATAAATAAAAAAAAATAAATAAATAACTAAATTAAATAAATAAATAAATAATAAATATATATATATATATAAATAAAATATAAAAGATAAAAAATAGTATATATATAAAATTAAAATTATTCATATATACATATTTACAGACATTCACACACATATACACACCCATACATATATATATATATACATATTTACAGACATTTTGTTGGATGGTCGTTGACTGCTCAGGAGTTCATCCGCCCTTTGACAGGTCTTATTTTTCGTCCTGCAGGGTGTCCAACAACACCTTCCTCACCAAGCAAGCCTGGTGGGGTTGCCAGTTTAGTCGCCGAGGACTCGACCATGCAACAGGTTGTACTGGATTACATGTTACCAGTAGCACTGAAGAGCGACCTGACACATAGCCCCAAACATACATATATACATACCTACATACATACATACATTTTCAGTTCAGAAAAATCTGATCTCATATGAATCCATCTGGTGACTTTACTTGGCCAAAGCATAGTTTTTAATAAATAATTTTGTTTTTAAATAAATTTTACTCACTCTATTACTTATATTGAGTGCAATCTTTTTCTGATTTATGAATCTTCCTCAGACAATTGCTCATATACATACATACATACATGTATGCATGCATATATATATATATGTATGTATATATATATATATATATATATATATATATATATATATATATATATTCTTTTATTCTTTTTATCTGTTTCAGTCATTTGACTGCGGCCATGCTGGACCACTGCCTTTAGTCAAACAAATTGACCCCAGAACTTATTCTTTGTAAGCCTAGTACTTATTCTATAGGTTTCTTTTGCTGAACCACTAATTTATGGGGACGTAAACACACCAGCATCGGTTGTCAAGCGGTGGTGGTGGAACAAACACAGACACACAAACATACACACACACATATATATACATATATATATATGACGGGCTTCTTTCAATTTCCGTCTACCAAATCCACTCACAAGGCTTTGGTCAGCTTGGGGCTATAGTAGAAGACACTTGCCCAAGGTGCCATGCAGTGGGACTGAACCCAGAACCATGTGGTTAGTAAGCAAGCTACTCACCACACAGCCACTCCTATATATAATGTACTTTCCTGTGATAGAAAATTAAATAAAAAATACTCCATCTGGTGAGGGATAAATATATACAGTGTACTATTCCATGATGGTAAGATCAACAAAAAAATACTCCATGTGGTGAAAGATGAATATTATTTAATGTTATGATGTGGGTATACATATCTGGTGTAAAATGGTATTACACAAATAAATAATTGGTTGTGGTTATCTAAAAGCAACCTATCACAAAAATATATGTTAACACAGAATGCACACCATACTACCTGAGCGTAGCTACGATACTCAGTATTCACTGTTCAACTACTGAGTGTTAAACCAACACACGTCAAACTAGCACAATAAACTAATACTGTCGAACTAACACCATCAACCAAGTGAACTGACAGTTCATTTGGTTTTTATTTATTGTAATTGGTTAGTCTACCTTCAGTTACATGGGGGTGTTCAGGACATAAACACACCAACAGCACTTGTCAAGCAATGGGGAGGGGGAGAAAAACATAGACACACACACAAATACACACACACACACACACATATATACAATGGGCTTCTTTCAGTTTCCGTCTATCAAATCTACTCACAAGGCTTTGATCAGCCCAAGGTTATAGTAGGAGACACTTTCCTAAGGTGCCACAGAATGGGACTGAACCCGGAACCATGTGGTTGGGAAGCAAGCTTCAAACCACACAGCCATGCTGCACCTGTAGCCACATGCAAATAGATAGATAGATAGATAGATAGATAGATAGATAGACAAACAGACGGGCAGGCAGGCAGACAGACAGATATAGATATATCCATTCAAAATTCATAACTGAAATTCTTATTGACTTGAATTTTTTTCTCTTTAAATATATAAACAGTCCTTGTTATTTTCTTTGTGTCTCACTTTCAGCCATTTTATCTGTCTGTTTGTCTTGCATTTTATTTCTTCTGGTTATTTGTCAATATATTTATTGATCCTTAGTATACTGCAAAAATTTGATGTTATCAACCTTCAAAATAATGGTTTAAATTTTGGCACAAGGCCAGCAATCTGTGTGAAGTGAGTAAGCTGATCACATCAGTACTCAACTGGTATTTATTTCATCAACCCCAAATGGATGAAAGGCAAAGTTGATATTGGCTGAATTTGAACTCAGAACATAAAGACAGACGAAATACCATTAAGCATTTTGTCTGATGCAGTAATGATTCTGCCAGGTCACCACCTTATATCAATCCTCAAAATAATATAAAATTGTCCCTGGCAGAACTTGAACCCAGAGCAATGATTTTAGAAACTGAATTCACTGGTGTAGCAATTAATGAAGTGTCCTACCATTTTGGCTAAAATTTTAGTTTAAGCAATAAGAAAAAAATTTGGGATACTAAAGAGAATTAGGTCTTACTGAAGTCTGTTTCATTTCTCTGTTTCAAATTGATGCCTATAATGGAGCAATTTTAACCTTTATCAATCCTCGTCCCACTGATTAAAAGTGCTAAATGTGTTTTCAAAACTTTAATATCTTTAAAACTTTAGCATTTAAACTGGCCATATCCTGCCAAAATATTCTACTTGTTGTATGTTCAAACCAGTCAGATCTGGTTTCTCACACCTACCCTATAATGTCAATCTTAAAATAAACTATCATATTGTCAAAATCTCTCAGCATGAGATAATGCATGATTCATATTAAGCAATTGAATAACTTAGTATTATCTTTGACAGAATAATGTGAATGCTATAGGGTTAATGCACCAGATAAGTGCATATGTATTCCTTTGCAGCATAGTGCAATATATGCATCCATCTCTGTTTTGAAGTATCGAAAAATTTTAAAAATAAGCCTTTTAACCCTTTAGCATTCTGATTACTCTGTTAAATGCAATGCTTATTTATTCACATCATTTTGAATTAATCATGCATTATCTCATAGCTTCAAGATTTTGATGATGCAATTGTTTATTTTTAAAATGACATTGTAGAGTAAATGTGAGAGGCCATGTTTGACCAGTATGAACATAAAACAGGTAGAATATTTAGGTCAGGTATGGCCTGCGTAAATGTTGAAGGGTTAATGCAGCTGTTCAAATATTAACAAAATTAGCTCTATTACAGTGAAGGCGCATGGCTCAATGGTTAGAGCGTCAGGCTAACAGTCAAGAAGTAGCGAGTTCAATTCCCAGACAGGGCTGTGTGTTGTGGTTCTTGAGAAGATACTTTATTCCACATTGCTCCAGTTCACTCAGCTGTAGAAATGAGTTGTGACATCACTGCTGCCAAGCTGTATCAGCTTTTCCCTTTCCTTTGGATAACATCGGTGGTGTGGAGAGGGGAGACAGGTATGCATGGGTGACTGCTGGTCTTCCATAAAACAACCTCGTTTGGACTTGTGCCTTGGAGGGTAATTTTCTTGGTGCAATCCCATGGTCATTCATGACTGATGGGGATCTTTACCCTTACCCTAGCACCATTACACTCAAGTTTTCAAGATCCCTTGGTAGTTCCAGTTTACTTCAAAACTTCATGGCACTCCTGCAGACCACATGTGACACACAAATGTGCTATAGAACAGTGGTTGAAAATATCTCTTAAAATGTCTTATATTATTTTATGTTCAACATCACAGCAGTGAATTCATATTCTTTAAAATAACTGACAATGTCTAAAATTTATTCAAACTTGGGTTTTGTTAATTTATACAGATGTCATTTTTATATTGATGTCATTTTTCATGTGTGTTTGACCTGGGGCAACACATTAACAACAAAAGCATCAACCATTCATGATATCTACTCAGATTGGGTAAAGTCCACTATATTCAACAATTATGCAAATGATACTACTCATCATTTCTCCCTAACATTCCCACACATGCACCATCCGCTCACAACCTAAACACCACATACCAAACCAGCACTGATTCCATGAACAAAGACCTCAAAAGCATCCTCCAATGAAGCTATATCAATCTTGTGTCATTCAGCAACAAGTGCTACACACACAGGCTTTCTGGACAGCATCCAGCAAAAGCCACTTGACTGAGTAGGATAAAGTCCCTCACACACATGCTCCAACTTCTAGCTCACAGGCATGCTGTGTCATCTCTCTACCTTTTTTACCACTATTATAATGGCTTCTGCTCTTTGGATCTGGTTGGGATCATGCCCCCTCCAACAGGACAATTCTGGCCCGCTCATCCCTCCTATCACTACCCTCGTTGTGTCCAAATCCCATCCACCCAGGGTCTGCACTGATCACTACTCCCAATCCTTCCTTTCCAGAATACCACCTGTCTGAAACTCCCTCCAAGCCTCTGTTTTGTTGCTGGTGTTGACTTACAAAGTTTCAAGAGGACCATTAATGATGACATCAATTTCACTGGTCTAAGGGATCTTGTGGAGGCCATAGACAGTGCCTCATTCTTCCAAACCCAACAAGTCATCATTATCATCATCATCATCATCATCGTTTAACGTCCATTTTCCATACTGGCATAGGTTGGACAGCTTGACGGGAAATGGCAAGGCCAGAGTCTATATCAAGTTTCATAGTTTGTTTTGGCTTGGTTTCTATGACTGGGTGCCCTTCCTAATGCCAACCACTTCACAAATTGTACTGGGTGGCTTTTGTGTAGCACCATCACCAGTGCTTTCCATGTGGCACCAGCACTCACACCAATGCTTATTATGTGTCACCTTGGTTTTAGGACCACAATTCTGTTATAATGAAGAAAATGAAAAAACAGACTCAGCAATAAAGAAATTTAATTTTTGATTAATTTATATAGCAGACATTTCTTATTTGAGTTGACCTGAGATTGAACAACAACAACAACCATTTACGATGTCTACTCCAAATTAGGTAAACTTGGCCATAGAGGACTTAAGTATCTTGGCCATGGGTGAAAACTCTACTACACTGGTAGTATATCTGCCACTGACCTCTCAGGCCTCTTAGTCAGTTACTAATCATTGAACCCACCCAGTAATCCCAATGTCCATACATCAGAGAGTGAAGAGGAACATAATTAATGTAGTAATCCACACTATCCTTGACAAACCAGAATTAGTTCAAATAAATTTAGTGTCTTCATTTATATCTCACTTTTTATTTTCAAATTTTCTTCTATGGTTATATCAATTATTATTGCTATTATTTTTTTCAAATTCTCATTATCAATTTTCGTCTGTTTTTCTATGAATATATATGAGAGAGTATATTATATATGTGTATATTAAATACTTTTCTATAAATTGAAATTGTTATTAGATTTCTCTTTCTCTCTCTCTCTCTCTCTCTCTCTCTCTCTCTCTCATTGAATTTTCAAATAACTCTGTAGGCATTTTTCAGGAATTATAGTTCCTGACATTCCCTGTCATTTGATCCATTTATCTAGCAAACTGTCTTC
Organism: Octopus bimaculoides; assembly: GCF_046866305.1. Lineage (NCBI taxonomy): Eukaryota > Metazoa > Mollusca > Cephalopoda > Octopoda > Octopodidae > Octopus > Octopus bimaculoides. The sequence goes on along the minus strand of NC_142932.1, from coordinate 43,236,490 downwards.
CGCACTAGTGATTCTGAAAAATCTATCATAAAATTCCATTGAATAGATAGAATCAGGTTTTCCTGGAGGTATATTTTCAGCAAGAGTCTTGATTGAAGTTTGATTTCATTTTAATTATTTATTTAATTTTGATTGTTTTTGTTGTTACTGTCATTATTATTATTATCATTATCATCATCATCATCGTTATTGTTTTTGTTATTGTTTTTATAATTATCGGTGTTATTGTCTATTGTACTATATCATATACATATGTATTGATGCAGGAATATGTATTCATGTGCATGTGTGTGTGAGAGAGAGAGAGAGAGAGAGAGAGAATGTGTGTGTGTGCATGTATATATGTGTGTGTGTGTGTATATTCATGTACACACATACACACATACATACATACATACACATGTACACACAGGCATACTAATATATACATACAGATAGTCAGATAGACAGATAGATATAAAGGCATAGGAGTATATATATTACCATGCATGCACACACACATACACACACAAGCACATTTGTGTGTGTGCGTATGTGTGTATTTGTGTGCATGTGCATGGTGATATATGCTTTTCTTATTGTATTGTAATGTTCTCCCCTTGACAGACTTGTGGCAAATTAGAAAGGCTTACAAATATCATTATTATTATCATTATTATTATTATTATTATTATTATTATTATTATTATCATCATCATCATTACTACTACTACAACTACTACTACTACTATCATCATTATCATCATAATTATCATCATAACCTCAACTAATCCATTCATTAGTTTATTTTATGGTTGAAATACTCTGTAGATTTTTATGTAATAGATCTATATTTCCATCAGGCTATCACTGAACTTTGCTTTAGGTGCTTGCATTCTGTATTCTTTAGACAAAAGGTAGGAAAATACACTACAATTGACAAAGTAAATTAATAAATAATTTGTAATTCATTAGTATAAAAAAAAATATAAATATTTTTTAAAAGTTTGTAATGCTTGTTAATTTTTATTGTTATTTGATTCAATTGCTTAGTATATTTTCAATATATAGTATTGTTTGCCTTGATTTCATTTTATTATAACAGTGTTATTGTTGTTGTTGTTGTTTGAATTGCTCCCCCAGAGGCTTTTATTGGATCATAATAATAATAGCTATAATAATAATAATAGTGGTGGTGGTGGTGGTGGTGGCGGTGGTGGCAACAGCGGTGGTGGCAACAGCGGTGGTGGCAACAGCGGTGGTGGTGGCTGTTTTCTTTACTCTTTTGTCATAGCTAAAATCTTACAATGAACAATTTCTTGCTTTTTACATTTATATTTGTTTATAAATTTTACTCCCTCACCCTCTTCCCACATCTTAAATTTTTCAATATTAGATTTATAAGGTTTAAAAATCGGAAAAAATGAAATAGAAAAATGAAACTGAAAGTATAGTAAATGTTTAAGCATATATATACATATATATATATATACATATATATATACATATATATATAATATATTGATATATGTATGTATGTATGTATGTATGTATGTATGTATATGTACATATATATATATGTGCGTGTGTACATACATATATGCATATATGTGTTTGTGTGTATGTGTGTGTGTGTGTGTGTACATATGTATATACACATATATATATATATATATATAAATAAATGTCTCTAAATGTGTCTAGGATGTCAGAACACCTACATTGCTAGAAATAAAAGCTAAAAAGCTCTAATGTTAAAGCACATAATTGTATACATGTGTACTGACAAGGAATGTTATTGCCCAAAAGCACCAGTCCCTACTGATGAGGCTACAGAATTAACCAAAGCTGACCAATCAGTATAGGGAATTCTTAACCAGTGTTTTTGGGCGATTGCAGTCCCTGTCAGCACGTATGTATACAATTATGTGCTTTAACTACAGCATTAGAGATTTTTAGCTCTTATTTCTTGTAATGTAGCTGTTCTAACACCCTTGTCATATTTTGTGACATTTATAGTTTTCCTTTTGGTAAAACATTGCACATAGCTGTCTATATTAATTTTATGTATATAATATATATATATAAAGAATAAAAGAATATATATATATTAAATATTCTATAATTATATACATAAATATAACTATAATCAGGGGTCAGCTAGCTGCTTCACCACATACTGAAATTAGAAATAGAAGCTAATGCCTTTTCAACTACCATAAGTATCTCCGAGACAATAACACACTTTTTTATGTAGGAAAAAAGAAAAATGATGAATCCACATGAATGCGATTAATTACAGATCATCATCATCATCATCGTTTAACGTCCGCTTTCCATGCTAGCATGGGTTGGACGATTTGACTGAGGACTGGTGAAACCGGATGGCAACACCAGGCTCCAGTCTGATTTGGCAGAGTTTCTACAGCTGGATGCCCTTCCTAACGCCAACCACTCAGAGAGTGTAGTGGGTGCTTTTACGTGTCACCCGCACGAAAACGGCCATGCTCGAAATGGTGTCTTTTATGTGCCACCCGCACAAGCCAGTCCAGGGGCACTGGCAACGATCTCGCTCGAAAATCCTACGGGAGCCAGTCAGGCGGTACTGGCAACGGCCACGCTCAAAATGGTGCATCTCATGTGTCACCCGCACAAGAACCAGTCCAGGGGCACTGACAACGATCTTACTTGGCTTGCCGGGTCTTCTCACGCACAGCACATTTCCAAAGGTCTCGGTGAGGCCCAATATACGAAGGTCTTGCCTCACCACCTCAGCCCAGGTCTTCCTGGGCCTACCTCTTCCACGGGTTCCCTCAACTGTTAGGGTGTGGCACTTTTTCACGCAGCTATCCTCATCCATTCTCACCACATGTCCATACCAGTGGAACCGTCTCTCTTGCACGCCACAACTGATGCTTCTAATGTTCAGCTTTTCTCTCAAGATACTTACACTCTGACGGGTATTCACATTGACATTACACATCCAACGGAGCATACTGGCTTCATTCCTTGCGAGCTTACGTATGTCCTCAGCAGTTACAGCCCATGTTTCGCTGCCATGTAGCATGGCTGTTCGTACGCATGCGTCATACAGTCTGCCTTTTACTCTGAGTGAGAGTCCCTTTGTCGCTAGCAGGGGTAAGAGCTCTCTAAACTTTGCCCAGGCTATTCTTATTCTAGCAGCTACACTTTCAGCGCACCCAACCCCACTACTAACTTGGTCGCCCAGATAGCGGAAGCTATCGACTACCTCTAGTTTTTCACCCTGGAATGAGATAGAAGTTGTTTCCTGTTTGTTTACAGTCTTTATTGCACCTGAACATCTGCCACAAACAAAAACTAACTTGCTAGTTAACCTGCCTTTGATGTTGCTGCACCTCTTATGTGTCCATAGCTTGCACCGGGTACATCTTATAGAGTTACTACCTACTCCTTTTCTACATACTGAGCAGGGCCATCTACCTGAAGGGGTTTGTGTTTTATCTACCTTCCTACTTATTAGGATTTTGGTTTTAGCTAGGTTGACTCTAAGGCCCTTCAATTCTAGACCTTGCTTCCACACCTGAAACTTCTCCTCTAGTTCTGATAGTGACTCCGCAATTAGGGCAAGGTCATCAGCATAGAGGAGCTCCCAGGGGCAGCCTGTCTTGAATTCCTCTGTGATTGCCTGGAGGACTATGATAAATAAGAGGGGGCTGAGGACGGAACCTTGGTGGACCCCTACCTCTACCCGGAATTCATTGCTGTACTCATTTCCAACCCTCACCTTACTGGCAGCATCTCTGTACATGGCTCGCACAGCTCTCACTAACCATTCTTCTATCCCAAGTGTCCTCATTGACCACCAGATAAGGGATCGGGGGACCCTGTCAAAGGCTTTCTCCATGTCAACGAAAGCCAGGTACAGAGGTTTATCCTTAGTTAGGTATTTCTCCTGCAACTGTCTCACTAGAAATAAGGCATCAGTAGTGCTTTTACCTGGCATGAACCCAAACTGCATCTCATCTAAATTGATTCGCTCCCTAATTAGTTGGGCTATGACCCTCTCTGTAACTTTCATAACCTGATCTAACAGCTTGATGCCTCTGTAATTATTTGTATCTAAAGCGTCACCTTTACCTTTGTAGCAGTTGACTATGATGCTGCTACACCAGTCATTGTGTATGACTCCTTCGTGTATCACCTGGTTCGTAATACGGGTGACTAGGCTATAGCCAACACTGCCAGATATTTTGAGCATCTCTGCAGTGATTCCTGATGGGCCGGGGGCTTTCCCGGTCTTCATACTCTTAATTGCTTTATCTACCCTGGTACTATCAACTCGGATAGCTGGTCCCTCTATTGGGTTGACATACGGCAGGCTCTCTTTCTCCCATTCATTCTCTTTATTAAGCAATCTATCATAGTGGCATCTCCAGACCTCTTTCTTTGCATCCTCATTTAATGCAAGTGTACCATCATCCATGCGAACACATTTCTCTCCTACAACATCACTATTCTCTCTCCTACACTGTCTTGCAACACGAAATACCTCGAGTCTTTGGTCCTCACGGCGCAGAACATTGGCAAATCTTTCCTTATCTGCTTCCCCTCTGGCTAAATAAACCTGTCGCCTAGCCTCCCTTCTGGCACATTGGTACAATTCCCTGCTACCACCGTTCTTCCAGTCCTTCCAAGCCTGTTTCTTTTGTCTAATAGCCCTGTCTACCTCCTTGTTCCACCACCACGTTACTCTGGGTCGGGAGGGGACCTTACACCACCCACAAATCTGGTCGGTGGCTTTGAACAGGTTGTCCCGCAGAAATCTCCAATTGTCTTCCACGTTGTATGATGCTATATCCCCTTCTATTTCGTTAAATGCTTCAAGTAACTTGTCTCTAAGTCTCTGTCCGTTTGCAGGGTCTTTAAGCTTCCACACCCTTCTCCTCCAAGCCTGTCTAATTCTGGGCACCCATTTTGCCTTGATCCCAAAGTCGCTAACTACTAATCTATGTTGTGGGGTACATTCTTCGCCAGGGTAGGTTTTGGCATTTATAAGCCGCCCTCTTTCCCTATTTCTGGCGAGGATGTAGTCGATTTGGCTAGAGTGTCTGCCGGAGCGGTAGGTGACTAGGTGATTGGCAGGTTTCCTGAAGTTGGTATTGCAGACCATAAGATCGGTTGCATCACAGAACTCCAGCAGTCTGGTTCCCTCCTCGTTGCGGGAACCGAAGCCATAGCCTCCATGTATGCCATGGAAGCCTCCAGCACGACGTCCGACATGACCGTTGAAGTCTCCAGCCACAAAGAGAAGGTCCCTGTCACTCGTCGACGAGGTAGTTTGCAAGAGGGTGTCATAGAATTGGTCTTTCAGACCATCTGGTAGCCCCGGTTGAGGTGCATAGGCTGAGATGACAGTAGCTAATCTATGATGAAGCACTAGTCTGATCTTAAGTACTCTGTCACTTACTCTAACGACCTCGATTACCTTATCCACCCATTTCTCCGCTAGAAGTATTCCTATGCCCCCGACCCCGTCAGTGTTCCCTGCCCAGAAAATCTTGTACCTGTGTTCTTTGCCTGTGAGGAACCTCGCAGAACCTCCTCTCCATCTTACTTCCTGGATGCAGCACATATCTACGCGTCTCCGTTCAAGCATCTCAACAATTTCACCAGATCTACCTTTCAGCGTGCCGACGTTGAGAGTGCCAATCCTAACAGTATGGGTGTTGGGGGTGTGGGCCTGTAGCCTGGGAAGGGGAAAAGCAGTGTCGTGTACCTGAAAAGAAAACTTGCAACTGGAAGAATTCATAAGCAAAACAGTACCTACAACCTGCAAACATTTCTCAAACTTAATGCGCTACCCAAAGGTAGGGGAGAGGATGGCCAAGGCCACTAGATGGGTTCCGGGAGACAGCCGAGGATGACAGGGCTCTTAATTGTAGATTTTAAATATTTGAGAGACAACAATGCATAAATCGTAATTTTTATAAGAGCAATGAATTCTAGGTGAATAGAATATAACGTAGCATGAATTTAGGAAGCTTAGAAAATGAATAAGTATGCATTTAAGACAAAAACTGAATTCAATTGAATTTCATGGAGAGAAACAAGATAAATAATAGAGGGCAGACTAAAGCGCGAAGGTATGAGATGTTTGAGGCCGTAAATAAATAAAAATCTCTATCTTATCTGCATCTTGGAGACTTTGTCGTAGTATGTCAGCGGAGAAGAGATTGAGATAATTTAGAATGGATTTCTCATTTATATATAGCCAGAACCTGAAGACCTTAAGGAAAAACTACGAGAGAGAGAGAGAGAGAGAGGATGGAGGGGTAGACAGAGGCATGGCGGGAGAAAAGATCATCATCATCATCATCATATATATATATATATATATATATATATATATATATATATATATAAAGAGAGAGAGAGAGGGGGGACCAGTCAAGCAGCACATTACGCTGTAATTCTTGGGCTGAGAAATCAACACTTAAAAGCCATAATTTTAAGGAGCGATAAGAATTTTTGAATAAAGGAAAATGGGTAGGGGTGGGTAGGTACCGTCAGCGAGTAGATAGGGCTCTTAATTGTAGATTTTAAATATTTGAGAGACAACAATGCATGAATCGTAATTTTTAAAAGAGCAATGAATTCTGCGTTTCAAAATTAAAATTAATTATATTTACCTATTTCTCTCCTCAGTGTAATATTCCAAGTTATAAATTTGTGAGTATCAGGATTAAATATGTATGAGATCAAGCATCATCGCATAACTGATATTCAACCATACTCCCAAAAATATACAGCTGAATGTGAATACATATTTATCCTTTATATCCACGTGTGTGTGTTACAAACTATCCCACAGCAAACTGCAGTTTCAGTCAGGGAGTAAATTAAAATTATAATAATAATATAGGGTAAGATTAATTAATTAATTAATTAATCAATTAATTAATTAATTGATTAATAATTAATAATATATATATATACACACACAGACATATATATATATATATATACATATATATATATATATACACACGGATATATTTGTGTGCATGTGTGTGTGTGTGTGTGTGTGTATGTTTGTGTGTGTGTAATGATAACAGGATGTTAACGATGTTTAATAGAATATTTCACTGAATTTTACTTTATTGTGATGGTGATATAAAAAAAGTACGAGTATAGCAAACACTCTGTTGAAGTACATTAATTGCTTAATATGTAAAACTAAACAAAATGGCATAATATTGCATATTAAAATTTTGGTCGAAAAATTCTAAGATATATTTTGGAAAAATACTTCTTTAAACATCTGGAGCCAGGGCCAGATTTATAGGGGTGCAGAGGGAGCAATTGTCCTGGGCATGTGATGATACTGGGGTCCTCTGCTACTAAGGGTATGTAGCACTCAATACAGGAAGCCCTTCCTCCCCATTTTCCAGCAATCAGGCATGAAGAAGTTCTCTTTCAATATACAAAGATATCTAGACTTCTTAAAAAATGTAATGGATTCTGTTTTATGATAAATAACCATAGATTCTGCCATCTTAGAGACATCAATTAATTCAATTAAAAAGCAGTTTACTACCCACCCCTAGCTTCCAGTTCCTAAGGGAATTGTTGCTGCTTTTGGAACAACGATAGAGAAAAGAGAAACTCTTGAAAATGTATGTATGTATCTGTGTGTGTGTGTGTGTGTGTGTGTGTGTGTGTGTGTGTGTGTGTGTGTAAATATGAATGTATATAAAGATAAAGAGATTGAGTGAAAGAAGTTACTATCTCTCAGTTAGATTCCTTCTTTCAATACATCACTGAGCAATGACCTTGGCATGACTGATCACAGTTAAAGGCACACACACACACCCACACACACACACACATACAAATTTCTACTTCTAAACTTATTTCAGTGAGGCAATGAAAACTGATCTTATTTTATGAAACAAATAAGTAAAGAAATGTTCCAAAATTAAAATTTTGAATTTAATTTTAATTATAAAATTATATCTCTCAACAGCTAAAAGCATTCTTTTTCGGTTTCAGAATTATTGCATATATATTCAAATGTTTTTTATTAAATCAAACCTTTTATCTTTCTTATTTTTTTTCCTCTACTTTTTGTCATTCTGTCAAACACTTGAAATTACTATATGGAAGTGGAACAATATTGGTAACTTGGTCAAAATGAATAATTTCTGATTTCTTGTTATTTTCTCCCTACCTGCTTGAAACCATTGTGGAGGCGCAATGGCCCAGTGGTTAGGGCAGTGGACTCGTGGTCGTATGATCGCGGTTTCGATTCCCAGACTGGGCAATGTGAGTGTTTATTGAGCGAAAACACCTAAAGTTCCACAACGCTCCGGCAGGGGATGGTGGCGAACCCTGCTGTACTCTTTCCCCACAACTTTCTCTCACTCTTACTTCCTGTTTCTGTTGTACCTGTATTTCAAAGGGCCAGCCTTGTCACACTCTGTGTCACACTGAATATCCCTGAGAACTACGTTAAGGGTACACGTGTCTGTGGAGTGCTCAGTCACTTGCACATTAATTTCATGAGCAGACTGTTCTGTTGATCAGATCAACTGGAACTCTCGTCGTCGTAACCAACGGAGTGCCAACAAAAGTACTTGAAACCATTACATTGCAATTATTGCATTCCCATTTTGTACCGTTGCATCACCTTTGACAGTAAAAATTGGTTAGTACGTTTTACGGAGTTGTTAAAGTTGAGAGTTTGAAACATAGGTAACAGATACTTTTTTTCTCAAGAAATTTTTCTTCAAATTTGACCCAATTGCTGATAAAATAGCTGAATAATTTTTGGTGTTTAACCATCAAAATTCTTTTCTCTGTTTTATTCCACATCAATTTTTTTTCCATACTAATATCTAATTTGATAATTTTCAAGTTTTAAAAACAAAAATGTCTAAATAGGGAAACCATTTTAAAAGGAGAATTTCTTAAATCCATGTCTTTTCAATGTTGGTGTCTCCACCCACCCCTCACACACACACACACTATTCATGCCTTTGGAACAGCAACAACTACAAAAATGATTCTTTCTCTTTTTTGTAATTTTCCGTCATTTTATCTTATTCCATGTTCTGAAACATTTGAAAGAAAAAATCTTGCCCCCTTCTTCCCTGCTTCTTTATACTTTTCACGATGAAGGAAAAGTCAAACACCATAAGTGAATGTATGAAAAACGAAATCTGGATTTAAGTGTATCTATAAAGCGACATTTTCAATCATTTGTTTAAACTTTCACTGCTAACTCATTGAATTCAATTACATGAAATAAATGGGGTTTGAGATTTAGATTTGGTACTTTTCTAAGATTTTAATTCTTGTGTATAAGGAGCTCATTGAACTCTGGACCCCCCCCCCCCCATAGTTTAACTCCGCTCATGTCTGGTGCAGCAAAAGTATCTTAATAACAAAGACAATCACAACAGTAACAGTGACAGTATTTTTATCATTGTTGCTGCTGTTGCTATCAGCATTGTGAACATTGTTATAGTTGTTGTCTAGCCCCACATCAACCAAGAATGGTCAGACGTATGGTCAAGTATATTCAAAGCTTGAGTATCCTGTCTTATCAAATCTAGTTTATTCCACACTTACAGTACCTGATATATTCTTTGGGTTTTTTATTTGTTTGGGTTTTTTTTTGTTTTGTTTTTTTGGTGGGGGATTCAAGCTGGTAAGTGTATTTTGTAAAAGATTTGATTGTTTTTTCCCAAAATGCTAAGTAGCCATGTAGAGCAATGATTCCCAACATGGGGCATGTTCCCCCACTGGTGGAGCATGGGATCCAAATTGTCTTTTTCTTCTTTTTTTTATCGGTGGGACATGGAATTGTGAAAATCTTTGTTTTTCCTTATTAATCAATAATGTACTTCTTTTTTTACTCTGTACTTAATAAACGAGTTACTGGTAGATTATTTGTATTTTATCTTCTTACATGTTTCAGTCATTTGACTGCAGCCATGCTGGAGTGCCACCTTGAAGTGCTTTTGTCAGACTGCTTGACCCAAGAATCTATTTTTAAGCCTATTCTATTTGTCCCTTTGCTGTACTGTTAAGCTACAGGGACATAAACACACCAACACTGGTTGTCAAGTGATGATGGGAGGACAAAAACAGACACAAAGACACACACACACACAGGTATAAATATATATATATATATATATATATATATATATATATATGAAGGTTTGGAGGTGATGTACAGAAATTATATAGAAAAAAATTAAGGTACTCAGAAATCTGGATGTTTGTACATTTACAGATTTTTATTAATGTCACATATTAAATAAAGCGCTTTTCACCTAGTCGTGAAGGATTTTCTCAAAACAATTTGAAAATCCTACACGACTAGGTGAAAAGCGCTTTATTTAATATGTGACATTAAGAAAAATCTGTAAATGTACAAACATCCAGATTTCTGAGTACCTTAATTTTTTTCTATATATATATATATATATATATATATACACATACACAAAAGGCTTCTTTCAGTTTCTGTCCATCAAATCCACTTACAAGGCTTTGGTTGGCCTGAGGCTATCGTAAAAGACACTTGCCCAATGTGTCACACAGTGGGGCTGAACCCAGAACGATGTGGTTGGGAAGCAAGCTTCTTACCACACATAATTTTGATAAAAT
>NC_142932.1:43218349-43220849 GCF_046866305.1 Octopus bimaculoides | reverse complement strand
TTGAGTTTTGAAAAGATCTGATCTGATTACATTCAAAATAAAACAAAATATATTCTAAAGCAAGTAGCACAATATAAACATGGATCCTTCCATTCAAACTTACATTGTAAGCTGTGCTTGAGTGAAAAGTTCTATATTTTTTATTACAAGACATGGATGTTTTAAATGAAAGATTCAACTTGTTGAGTTCTTGCAGACATGACTTTAAATATTTACTCTCTTTTTCTCTCTCCACCAAGAGATAAGTTCTTTTTGTCTCTCTCTAAACAATAAGCTCTTCTGCTGCTCCATTTCCTACTCTGAAGACTTAAATATTTCATTTCCATATTTTATATTTCCAATTCATTTCTCTAACACAGTTTGGTTATTTTGCACATTAGTATTTTTCTTTCATAATTCATTATCTTTCATACTCGTCTATTTTATGTTTCCTATACTTTCTTATTTTATTTTCATTGAACATATTTCTACTAATTTTGTTCTTTTATTCTCGTATTTTCCATTTCTCTTTATTTTCTTCTTATTTTCTCCATCCAGAAAATTTTCCCTCTTACATCTCTTCATTTATTTAATGTTATTTTATACAAACTGGTCATATGGGTAACCAATAAGATCATTTTACTTTTAATTTCAACTAACTGAAACATGGCTAAATATCCGCATATCTCTTAAGTACATAAAAGATATGTATGTCTTTTACATATCTATCTCATATTCTTAAATTTTTGATAATCATCTGCTGATTGGAAACAAAAAAACTTACATTTAGAATTTGTAATGTTTCTACTTCTAAAAAGTATTATACATGTATGTATACATGTGTGTATACATATGACTAGAGAGAAGTGAAGAAATGACAACATCCAAAAGTGTTGAAAGGAAAATTGAGTGTAAGAGGCAAGAAATGTAATGTACAACAAAAAAAAAAACTGCACTAGTATGGTCATGCAATGAATATGGATGAAGAGAGCTGCATAAAGAAGTGTTGATCATTAAATGTGGATGAAACTTGTAGAAGACATGAGACAACAAAGTAAAGCCAGGTTGCTGAGCCTCATGGAGGAGATGGCAATTAGTTGCAATGAATGGAAAAATACCATGCTTGAGAAGGCCCATCCATCTCAGTAAAAACAAGGTCCACAAAGCATATCATTAATGTCTATGCCCTTGCATCCAGTCTGTACAAGTCAATCTTTACCAGCAATTCATCTTCATAAAACTCAGTTCTCTCTCACCCTTCTACAGTGTTATTTCTCTGCTGCTGTAATTATATGAGAACCAAACTGCACATATCTCGTCATCCACTTGGTGCTACCAGTAATCCACCTCATGGAACCATTTCCCTTACCACCCACCCTACATTCCTAACATCACCCCTCATCTATATGTCCACTGAACATCCCTTTCCTTCCCTGAACACTCTCTGACTTCTGTCAGTGATGCTCCTTTTTGTAACTCACAATACCCTCTCCTATGTACCTCTAACCTCTGTCTCAGTCTCTATGCATCTTTGCTCACCCACACGCTCTCACCCACACGCTTCATCTCATCTTTTTATGGTTCTCCACCACCCTCGATTTTTTTTGTCTGTATTACCATCTGTTACTTCCTCCATGACCCACTGGTATTTTCCTTACATTTCCCCTACTGCACTCACTTCTGTTTTCAACTCTATCTGTCTGTCACTCTCCTTTCACGCTCTTGTAACCCTACCTACAAACACAGCCATCCTTGAGTCTCTCCTCCATTCTCTCCCCATCCACCTACTTGTATCTGGAGCATATGCACTGACACTTCATCTCCACCATCCTTACATGCTCTCCTGCTGGAGTAGCCACATAACTCCTCTCCATCAAGATGTATGTCCTTGACCCTCTTTTCTACTTTAGTCTCTTTACGCCCAACACAAACCCACCTCTCTTAATTCTGCCTCTACACTGTGTCTAGGGAGTTTTGCAAGTTGCTTGGTGACCACACTAGTGCTTGTTCCACAAAAACAAGTACCTTGTACCCGCTGTGAAGTGGTTGGCATTAAGAAAAGCATCCAGCCATAGAAACCTTGCTAAGGCAGACAATGTAGCTTTCACTAATAAAGCACCCTCATACAGCTGTTGCTAAAAAATATTTAATTATATAGTTATTCTAAATAATAATTTAGAATATTTAGAATATAATATTTAATTATATAGTTATTCTAAAAAACAATCTTATATAATGATTATATAAATGTAAACTCAGCAACTAAAAGCTGGTGCCTGGTGCAGAAACAAATGTTGTGATTTGCTATTAAAGCCTAGTATCTTCTATGCTCATGTTATTTTATTTTCATATTAATCCTATGCCTATGAGGAGTTCCACATGTCTGTGCAGCACTGGTAAATATGCTGCTGTAGAATAACATGTGGTAGCTAAATGATGGTATAGGAGCTCATAAATGCATGTTAAGAGGTTAACCAAAATACTATATATATATATGTGTGTGTGTGTGTGTGTGTGTGTG